>NC_030427.2:25198710-25206210 GCF_001660625.3 Ictalurus punctatus
CTTTGTCTCTTGTTGGCATGCATGCATGCTTGTGTGTGTGTGCGTGTGTGTGTGTGTGTGCGCATGTATGCGTGAAAGGCCTCTGTGTGTTGTGAACAGATGGGCCCAGTGCAGCTGTCCGGGCTGGTCAGAGCAGAAACAAAAGGGGGAACTGAAGGTAAAAAATGACCCAAACCTCTAGATTTGAATCTGTTTAGAAGGAAGCATCTGAAATATCTCAATCCCATTAGCAAGCTCAGCACTTATTAGCTTGCTGTGTCTCAAGTTTCCTCACTACACAAATTATTATGAGTTGCTTATTCCTCAACTAAAAATAAAAACTAAAAATGCCGAGCAATGACAATGCAAAAAAAAAATAAAATTTTTTTTAATAGTGTGTATATGTGTGTGTGTTTGCTTTTAGCAGAGAGAGTGATTAGTTTATAGTGGTGAGACCACAAAAGAGCGAGCCATCCATCATTCCCCAGACAAATGCATTAAGGATGCCAAAGTCCAGAGAGAGAGAGAGAGAGAGAGAGAGAGAGAGAGAGAGAGAGAGAGAGAAAGGAGGCAACGAGTCAAAAATATGCAAGATTCATCTAAAGGCACTGAAATGATGGACAGCGTGAACATTTTTGAGCTAACTTTGACATAAATATGGATGAGGAAGGACGGTCGAACAGAAAGCACAAGAAGAAGAGAGGTAGACGAAACAGAGGTGCCCATGAAAGACAGAACTAGGCAGTCAAAGAACTGTCAAAACTCTGAGGGAATGGGTGACAGTTGGGTGATGTGGTGAGAGATAAAGTGCGATGTGGAGAGATAGAGAAAGAATAAAAAGGAAAGAAAGAAGGACACAGATGGTGAGAAGAGGTGGCGGGAAGCAGTCGGGTGTGGCTGGGCAGCAGTGGGTAGAAGGCGGAGGCGCATTAACCCAACGGGGCCAGTGTGCCAAACGAACCCTCAAACACAGCTGTCTTGCCTGGCACAATACCACACTCACTAGGAAGAAAAGAAAGAAAGAGCTAGAGAGAGAGAGAGAGAGGGGGGGGGGACATAATGCCATTGTTCTCCAGTGTATCCCAATAGGCAAGGCGATGGGTGAAAAGCAGTAGCTAATCGCTGTGACCATATGGATGCTAGCAGAACTGACAGAGTGACACTGTCTGAAAGAAAGAGTGCAATAGAGTGAAAGAAATAAATAGAGAAGAAAACAACAGACAGCACAACAAATCTGGGCAGCTGGTCAGTGTGAGGCGGACGTGCGAGAGTGTGTTTACCCGAACACAAACAGGCTTTTAGAAGCATAACAATAGGGCAGCGAGTCTGCCATCACAACACACCAGCATCAAGCCCTGACCCGAGCTGTACCAGGGATACACAGCTAAGTGGCTAATGTTTTTCACTGGATCTTGTTACACACATGTGCATGTGCACGCAAGCACTCACACACTAGGGATGTAACAGAAAACCGAATAAAATAGTCTTATTCTGTTACATCCCTAGTGTGTGTGTGTGTGTGTGTGTGTGTGTGTGTGTGTGTGTGTGTGTGTGTTGAATATATATACGGATATGAATATTTGGTGCACTTGTTTGGATTGTTGTTTTTATTTTAAATATATTTTTTATTGTTCACCAGAAAGTTCACATGGTATCTGGTAGGTTGAGACTAGAGAAGTGCGAAAATACATTCTGGGTTAGGCCACGCCCACTTTGGGTTCAAATCGTAATACAGACACAGATATTTGGAGCATTAAAGACATACAGATAAATATAGTGTAATCTGTGGTGTTACACTCCTAACACACACACACACACACACACACACACACACACACACACACAAAATGCACATTCAAAATCAAGATTTGGACCCAGTTATTCGTGCATATATTTTCATTTTTATGATTGCATTGATATTTCCTGCATAGAAAAAGTGCTTGGATTAATAAGGTGTTTTTTCCTCTTTTGGATTGGCCACTTGCTGATAAAAGTTTCATCAACAAGAATGATGATAAGAGGTCTTAAAGCAGTGGTCACCAACCCATTACCTAGAGATCCACCTTCCTGCAGGTTTAATCTCCGACCGAGATCTAACACACCTGTTTTACTTGATGAAGAACTTCTTAAGGCAGTGATTAGATGCTCAGGTGGGAGGGATTATAATTGGAGCTAATGTTTTTCAGGAAGGTAGATCTCCAGGAACAGGGTTGGTGACCACTGTCTTATGATTTTGTACCTTTGGTCTGTATCTTTTTTACCTGGAAACACACATGTACAGTAGTGTACTTTTAAAAATAGCTAAAAGGTGCATACTGTAATTGGACCATGGTTAGTTTTTACAGTAAAGCTGTGGAGGTAAAACATCTATAAGAAAGGTACAAAAGGTGTACAGTTGAGGCAACCGCCCCAGTGTGGCAGTTTAGTACCTTTTTAGTTCTGAGAGTGTATGATATGCGAGATATAATGTGCACAACAGGGACAACAGCACACTGTTACCATTACGGTGACTCCTCACCCTATCCCAAAGCTAATAATTATATATAATTATTTTAATAAACACTAAACACACACACACACACACACACACACACACACACACACACACACACACACAAGATCACATCAGTCTCCCAGTTGTTTGTCTGTTGTCATTACATGTTTTCCTCCTTTTGCTCCTTCTCTTTTTTTGGCTGATCAAAGCCCCATCTGCTAACCCATAACTGCACTTGAGTATTTTAATTCACTTCTCCAGACACCATCTGCCCACCCGCTCTCTCTCCCGCTCTCTCTCCCTCTCTTTCTGTCTCTCTCTCTCTCTCTCTCTCTCACACACACACACACTTCTCAATCTAAAAACATGACCTGAGCTCCGCGAACATCACCTGTCCCCTCTATTTAGGTTTGGATACCTGTTACACTCTAACATCTGTTACTCAGTGGCCATGTGCCAGTCCGAACCCTGTGTCATGAAACCATGACCAAGAAGAACTGATCTTGAAGACCGCTTTCTCTCTCTCTCTCTTTCTCGTTTGTTGGCATTTGATCCTGTTTAGCTGCTTAGCTTGTTCTGCCACTTAAGATCTTTAGTCAGTTACCTCAGAATTGCAAAGCTCATGTCACTGAATGGACAGCTCCACCCAAAGCAGACTATTCATATGTATTAAGTATTTTTTCCCCCCACTGGTAATGGGAAAATAATGAATATGGCTAACTGCTAACCGAGAGCAGCACCCTCAGGCCTCAGCGCACCAGACTTAATTACTGCTCTCGGTCCTGCCGCTATTCCCAGGTACCCTAATCATATCTGGCCGAAAGGGTTTTGTTACAAATCATTCTGTCTCAAGAATGAGAGATGAAAATGTAGCAAAGATAGATAGCCATGTCACTTTAAAGAAAAAGTCAATCCTGAATGTATTTATATTGAAATATCCGCGAGGGGTTTGGTAATTCTAGTGCTAGTTTGTTGGTTGGTGCGGTATTTTCGTTATTCTTGTGAGAAGTTTTCTAGAACAGTTACAATCGAGTTTAATAGGAGAATTTTCCTATTTTCAGCAATCTCAAATATAAGGGATGACAATCACGTTTGCACTCAAAAGACAAAAGAGCAAGAGTTTCTTTTTCTCACTCACCATTTTCCAATTCCATATTCATGAGAAATCCAATATAGAAGTAGCAGAGACTTTAGAGCAGTGGTCACCAACACTGTTCCTGGAGATCTACCTTCCAGAATAACTTTAGCTCCAACCTGAACATCTAGCCATTGCCTTATGAAGTTCTTGATCAACTAAAACATGTGCGTTAGATCAAAGGTCCAGAATGCAATGCAGCTATACGATGAGTTACAGCAAACACTCAGCTCAACTAGATCGCCATCTTTTTGATGGCAATCAACAGCGGTAGTTTAAATGATGAATGTTGAACTTTGGTAGCTGATCTGTTTATGCAGTGCATACAGATAGCGCTGGACAGACTAAAGGACTAAAGATCTTCTGCACCATCTCTTTAGTTAGAGGTAAAGCAAGGATTAAATCCCACCAGCACCACCATCAGCAGTTAGTCGAATGGCACTGCGGGTAATGTAGGAAACCGTTAGACTTACGTGCACCTGAAAAGAGTTTCAATTAAAAAGTCAACTCTGAATTCCATTAGAAAATGGACGCCATTGAAGAATGTGTGTTAATTCTAAAGATGTTAATGATTCAAGGTGGATTATTTTCACTTTAAGTTCTGATTTCTACTGTCATTCTCACAAGAGTGGGAATGGTTGGAGTTGGAAGTAGAAGTGAGGGAAAGACAGATTTATGTCTTACAACATGTTTTTACTGAGCTGGCTTTTTTATGCCAGTCGTTTAGCAAGGTTGACTGACTCACTCTTCGTAATGGGGGTCATTACAGTTCAACTACACAGTCTGTTTAGCTGTTGTGTTATTACGGAGCGAGAGAAAGGAGAGGTCACTCCAGAATGAGACAGACCCTCGTCAGAGCTTATGTGTGTAACCTGACGCGGAGGGCCTACAGCACTTGGCTTCTGTAGCGTATGCCTGACACATGTGCCATGCACTCTCACTCTCTCTCTCTCTCTCTCTCTCTCTCTCTCTCTCTCTCTCTCTCTCTCTCTCTCTCTGCGGTTATCCTCTGTCTCTTAGAGGGGAAAATAAGACCCGGGGCTGGGAGAAAAGGGACAGAAGGATGAATAGAAGAGGAGGATATCACTTACATCTGAGAGCTGAATAATGACAGCTGCTGATGTCAAACAGGTGCTGAGCTTCATGGCTGCAGGGAGATGAGGGTGTGTCTGCAGTAGTCCCCTCTCACTCACTCTCTCTGGCACAATCACACACTAACTGCAGCAAAATACAGAAGAATAACTAAACTCCCTTTCACATTAAACAGCCTATAAACTACAAAACATCCACAAAACGCTTTCACACTTAAGACAGTTATTGACTTTTAAATGAACAGAACCTCCCACTGATCTCCCAAGAAAGCTCTCACTTATGAAGTGGAGGAAATTTGGGTAATGTGGAAAACAGGTATATACATAGAGGTTGTGGTAGCTCAGTGGTCAAGACATTGGACTTCTGCCCATTATTATTATTAATTTGCTTTATCCATCCATTTATTTGAATATTTATCCATTCTTTCATCTAAGAGATACCAGTCCATCACAGGGCATCAAGAACATCCATCCATCCATCCATCCATCCATCCATCCATCCATCCATCCATCCATCCATCCATCCATCCATCCACTTATGTAAGTGTTTGTTTGTTTGTCCATCTGTCCATTTGTTGTTTAGTTATTTACTTATGTGTTTACTTTTTACTTTAATAATAATAATAATAATAATAATAATAATAATAATAATAAATTTATCTATGTTTATTAGTTTCTTTGTATATTTATCCATGCTTTCATCCATCCAGCCATTTCCTTATCTATTATTATTTATTATTAAACATTGTTAATATTTATTATTTATTTCATCAGTACTTTGAAATATAGTTATTATTAAAAAAAAGAGAATAAAATGGACACGATTGTACTGTAGTGTAAACATGGCAGTTTCAAGCTGTCTTCTCTAGGATTGTTTGGAATCTTCCCCTGCTCATGCTCTGTAAGGCCTGTAATCACGTTCCTGTCGGAATTTGGGGCTTTATAGTCTCTTCTTCAGTGTGTGAAACACAAGTCAATGACTGATTTGTCCGGTCATGAACGTGACACGGTTTTAGTTTGAACGTGAAGAGTTAAGATGCTTCTGCTCATTTCACCATTAATCACACTTCTGCGGTCTGCAGTCACATCATCAATAAAGACGAGCGAGCCATTTCCACTGGCAGCCATACATAACAAGCAACCATGTTGTATGATTCATCTAATATTCATGTAAACCCAGTGTATTGAAGCTGACATTGTGCACTTTAATCTCATAGGCATTGCTTCATTTAAATTCCACGGAGTAGAGAGCCAAAAAAAAAAAAAAATCCCCCAAAAATGGTGTCACTGTTCAAACACAGGGTTTTAAATACAGTGTGGGAGGAGCATTCCTGTGGGCTGTGGACAGAATAGAGACTCCATTTCATTAGCCAGATGGACACATGCACTTTTCAGTGTCGAACTATTTATTTAGGCTAGAGAATAGCCTGTGACGGGCGTGACAGCGCAGTCTCATGCCAAGACACTGGTTTCTGTCTCTCGTTCAAATATGTGTCAGAGTAGCTACATAACTGGAGTGGAGCTTGCAGTTGCTGTGAGCTTTAAAAAAAAAAAAAAAAAACCCCAGAGCTTCGGATGTGTTGATGAGAGTGTTACGAGCACCGAATACACGTAAAGAGTTCATTCACACATACCCTGACATACACACCCACCCATGTGCACAGCGTCAATGTGTCTAGCAGAGCAGATATCACCTCCGTAACAACTGCAGTGAAGTGATAATGTAGTCACGGTTCATTAGGGGAGCCTTTGCTTGCATGCTTAGCACTGCGGGTAAAGCTACACTTTTTCACACCGTCGACTCGATGTGTATCTGTGCGAGTGTGTGCGAGTGTGTACGAACATAATTGGCTGATTTAATTTGCAACCTACAGCTCTGAATACATTTCATTCTAGGCTCATCGGGCTATGAGATAATTATGAGATAATTCTGGGCTTCTTTAAGCAATCCATCTTATATACCAAGCTCTAGAGTTTACACTCCTGTATAAAGTTTACCGCTAAAAGTTGATCTAAAAAATAGTCATAGATTGTACACTGAGTGATAGAGATGGTGGTGGAGTAAAGATGGAGTTTATAAAAATAAAATAAATAAATAAACAAAATAAAGGCTAACAATTGGACTAACTTTTGCATCTTAGTTTTGCAATTACATTTACACTTACAACATTATATTTTCAAATGGTTTTATCCAAACCTAAAAAAAATAGATGGGCTTTAAATCATCTGCACGAATGAGTGCACCGAGATCACTTTATACAGTCGCTCCAGGTTTTCACATATCTGTGATCACAGGAATTAACGCGAAATCAAGCACACTCCGCGATATTCCGAGGAGCTTGCAATTTTTCTAAATGACCGCAGATTTTCCGCATATTTGGGCTGAGACGCGTCATGTGATGTCATGAGCTAAAAGCCCTCTTCGAATTCACATGCGCTCATTGTGTCAAACATGAGTCCAGCTAAAAGGTCTCGTTTACCCACAAACATCACAGAGCAGAAAAAAACGTTGCGAATTGCATCAGGAATTTTACGTGCTTAGTTGAGACCAATTATGAACTCGAGTGTTGTAGCTGAGGTTGATGAACTGTCAGAGCAAGAATTCACACACCATATTGTCAGTGTTTTTTCCCCATTCTTTTTCAGATGGAAAAAAAGACCCTTTCTTTTTATGCTACGCCTACTCCAGGTTTAAATCCGAATACAGATACTGATATTTGGGCCACTAAACAGATACATATACAAATAGCTGCATTGTGTTACATCTCTATAGTACAAACAGGCCAAGCTAAAACCCTGTT
>NC_030427.2:25211210-25311210 GCF_001660625.3 Ictalurus punctatus
AACTACAAATGAATGACATATATTTTCCCAGGAAAGCACAGAGGAGAAAAACGCCATGTTATATCCGAATGTCCCAAAAGAACTGAAAGAATGCATTGAATGTAAACTTAGCTTCAGAAAGCCATTTCTCTGCCGTTCTCTGTGAAATGAGTGGTTATAACATTTAGTTTCCACGGTTTGCTTCCTGTTTTGTCTGCGATACAGGCACAGCAATATTTCTGAGTACAATATTATTTGAGTTCTATTTAACATGTAGAGTATCTGGTGTTTATAGAATATTTGACTACTGTATATTATTTAAACAATATATCAGAGTATTCCCTGTCTATCTATTCAAGCATTTGTGTTCCATTGTATACTCTATTGGAATATAGGACGAGGGACATCTTGGACAGGGTCCTATCCCATCACAGGGCACAATCACTTTCACATTCACACCACGTGTGATCAATAGTAGAGCATACGACTTCTACAGTGAGGTTGTTAAAGTCACTGTAAGTAATGCTAACTTCTGCCTGACTTAGGTACGGACTCTCTCTTACCCTTTGCGAATAGTCTTAACAAAATGTTTTGGAATTGTACATTGGTGCTGTAACAAAGTATAGGATGATGGGATGATGTGTACTGTAGCAGTAACGGACAGTAATGTCACGTCTTAAGAAAATAAACAAGAATTAGCTGAACTAGGAAAGCCTCCTGGGAATGCACTTCTAATGGAATGCTTACAAATGGATGACATGTCTTCTTGGGAAATCACACAGGAGAGAACGGCATGTTGCATCCAAATAGACCGAAACAACTGGAGTGCAAATCAAGTTGCTTTACCACGATTAAACTGAGCTTTAAAAAGCAATCTCTTTCACTCTGTCTCTTTGTGAAAAAACAAAGACATGGTCCATCAATGTGAGGGAATATATAACACTCTCTCTTTCTCTCCATCTCTCACCTGACTATTGAAAGTACCCATTATAAAGCACAAACCAAAGTGTAAAATATGTGAGACACAACCACGATTTGTTTTGGTTAAGTATCCTCTGGTTAAGACTATGGAATTTGCTAGAAAAACAAATTTAAATTCCAAGAAGGACAGAAAAAAAAGGCTCTGTCCTTTTTCTAGTTGGCTCACGCAAACACACACATATTATAAAATAGGCAGGAGAGCAAACAAAGGAGACCAAACACAGAACGCTATGGTACACATACATGCAAATAGTCAGTGAGTCAGAGAGAACAAAATCATCTCATTTTAATTTTATTAACTTGCCAGCTAATTTGTATGTTTATCTTGCTCGTGTTAAATGCTCATCAAGTGTCGTTGTTTCTTCTGTGTTAAATACAATTATTCCATGGTGTTATTGAATTCTAAAATTAATATATTAGCATTCTACAGCTACAGCTCTTTCCCAGGGTCATGTATGGGAGACGTTGAACTTAATCCACAAAAACATAAAGGGTTAATAATACAGGGTGTCCCAAAAGTCTCCATACATAGGGGAGTATGTTCGCCAGCACCATGTCGGTTGTGCCTTCGTCAGTGGATGTTCGTGGATGTCCACTTCTCAGTTGGTCCACAACTTTTTGTATTTATTAATAAGTTTGGAAAGAGTGTCATGTGTGATGTTCTTGCAATGTTTCCTGCTCAAGTCCATCGCAAGCTTCCGGCAGCTTCCCAATCCAGCCACGATGCCAGCCATGAGAACGATTTATACACTCGTCATGGACAAGAATGTCATGGCAATATTGGGCTTTCAATGATTTCTTTGAACTTTTCTTTTTCTGGGGCAGACTGTGTTGTACAATATACATCTTTAATTAAAAAAACAAACAAGAATTTGGTTCACAAGTTTGAATTCATTTGGGATTTACCAAAAGGGTCAAAAATATACATACAAACACTTAGATTATTAATTCAGTGGTGTTTAAAGTTCCAAAGTGTCCTTTAATGTGCCAACACCAAGGCCTCTTAATTTCCTGTTAGTGATCATGATTGACTACAGCTGGCAGCTTCTCTGTGCCAACTTAAAAAGGGTTTGTTTGACAGCACTCATTGGATTGAGCAACACACAGTACTATGGGAAAGTCCAAGGAGCACAGTGCAGATCTGAAAAAGAGGATGGTGGATTTACACAAGTCAGGAATGTCTCTTGGAGCTAAACAATTGCAGATTCCAAGATCATCAGTTCAAACAATTGTACGTAAGTAGAACTTATTGGGAAGTGAAGCCACTTTGCCAGGGTCTGGAAGAAGACCCAAATGGTCACCCTCAGCTGAGAGGAAATTGGTTCGAATGGTCAGGAAAAACCGAGGAACCACCAAGACACAGGCCTGCCATGAACTAGAAGCTGCTGGAACATCGGTGTCACTGTCTACAGTCAAGCGAGTTTTACATCACCATGGACTGAAAGGCTGCTGTCTAAGAAAGAAGCCCCTGCTCCAAAATCGGCAACTTCAAGCCCGTGTAAAGTTTGCGGCCATGTGATCATATTAACAAAGAAAAAGCCTTCTGGAGGAAAGTTTTATGGTCAGATGTGACAAAGATTGAGTTGTTAGGCCAAAGTCACCAGAGGTAGGTTTGGAGGAGTAAAGAACACTGTACCAACTGTTAAGCATGGTGGTAGTAGCATTGTGCTCTGGGGCTGTTTTGCTGCCAGTGGAACTGGTGAATTGCACAAAGTGGATGGAATAATAAAGAACAAGGTCTACCTAAGAATTATTCAGCATAATCTCAAAACATCAGCCTGACGGTCCAAACATGGACACAATTGGGTGTTCCAACAGTACGATGACCCCAAACACACATCAGAGCTGGTTGTGGAATGGATAAAGCAGGCTAACGTTAAGTTTTTGGAATGGCCTTCCAAAGTCCTCATCTCAACCCTATCGAAAATCTGTGGACTGTGCTTAAAAGTCAAGTCAGGGCCAGGAAAGCAACAAATATCATTGAACTTTACCAATTCTGCCAAGAAGAGCGGTCAAATATCCAACCAGAATTCTGCCAGAAGCCGGTTGATGGCTACCAAAAGCGTCTGCTTGAGGTGAAACTTGCTAAGGGACATTCAACTAAATATTAGGTGTATGTATAATTTTGACCTTGTGTTGACTAAAGAAAACCCCCCAAAAATGCAAACTCGTGAACCAAATATATGTATATATATATATATATATATATATATATATATATATATATATATATATATATATATATATATATATATATATATATACACTCTCTCTCTCTCTCTCTCTCTCTCTCTCTCTCTCTCTCTCTCTCTCTCTATATATATATATATATATATATATATATATATATATATATATATATATATATATATATATATATATCTCACACATATGTATGTATATGTGCTATTTTACTAAAACGTGTTGTCAGATCAGTGTGGTATAAAACCCTTTGGGCAGTGTTATGTTATAAGGGGCTTTGTGTTGTGCTATAATCAAATCACCCCTTTATGGATAATTTCCATAATAATGGCATGGCTCGTTATGTTTTATTCCTTACTTATTCAAGTTAACAGGATAAGGGGACTCATAAATTGTACTTGATTTAAAAGTGCATAAATAAACAAACAAACAAACACATAGACATCTTCTATGTTAAAATAGAAACATTAAGCTCAAGGGGATCATTTGGCATGATTACATTAAATAAGTATCGACTGCTGCAAGTTCTACATTAGTCAGACACATTTGCTAACTGACATACTGTGTGTAGTTAATTCAGAACCACATTTAAGTTTTGAAATGTAACAGGCCAGGAAGATGCTTCTTGTTGAAGGACAACTACAGACCTTGGAGACAAACCTAAAATGGTGGCCATTACTCTTCATTTGCCTCTCACTTACAACCAACCTTCACTTCACTCTGTGTGTGTGTGTGCGTGTGTGTGTGTGTGGGAGAGAAGGTGTGAGGTAAGTTGTCTATTGGTGATGAAGAATACATTAAGTTGCAGTGTGCAATATGTTCACAGATTGCTGGAGTGTACGTGAGTGAGTGAGTAACAGACACAGCATGAGACAAAGCTGGAGTGATATTTGGTACGTGTTACATTACCGAGTCCTCTAATCTACTATAGAAATCAAATACTCAACGGGACACAGAATCTCCCATATTGCACAGACACTATACTCCATCTAAACATCAAACGATCTAACATAGAAGTTAAAGACTCTCCAACAGAAGTCACTACTAAATACTACTCCAGTGCGCCACTACAGTTCTCAGATTATGTGATGTAGAGGTCACACACTCTACTATAGAACTCAAATCATCTCTCATAGAACTTAAATCCAACTAAGTTTAGAACTGCAATTTCCTCGAATAGTTTTATACTCAAGTTTCTATCAGTAAACAGTTAATAACTTCAACCAAATAGACTTCATGTTAGAACTATAATGAATTTCCTGGTTGCACAATTGCACTTTTTGATCATGTAGTGCACAGTTATAGAAGGAAATTATTCATGGTTGCACTATCGATTGTCACCTGGATTAGGATTGGTTCCTTTTTGAGTCTGGTTCATCGTCTGGTTTTTTCCTCATATAGTCTCGGAGTTTTTCCTCGCCACTGTCGCCTCTGGTTTGCTCATTAGGGACAAATTTATCAATTTAAAATGTGCATCCTGAATTTAGATATTTCTGTAAAACTGCTTTGTGACAATGTCCATGTCCAAGTAAAATGCTGTACTATAGTACTTAGATTCTCTGTATCAAACTCTACTCTGTAGTAGTAGTGTAGTATTTGAGTAATATACTATAGAAGTCAAATCAAATTTTACTCAAATGCTATACTATAACGCTCAAATATACGACTAGTATAGCACAATATTTAAGATATACAGCAGAGTATCTGAGTGGTATATAAGAACATTTGCATATTATAATGCTGTATTTAGGATCCACTAAATGCTGAATACAATATTATTTGAGTTCTGTAGTAGACTATTTGAGTTATAGAGTAAATAAGAGCACCAATAGAGTATTTGAGTATTATAATAAAACATACATAGTACAGTACCTCTAGTAACATTCTACAATAGAGTATTTTTGTAAACTTCCACAGGAGAATATACGAGTACAGGAGCATTTGAGATCTATCTATCTATCTATCTATCTATCTATCTATCTATCTATCTATCTATCTATCTATCTATCTATCTATCCATATATATATATGTAGGTCTGATATTAGAGCATGTGAGTATGTTTATACTGAGTGTTTAAGATCTATAGTACTTGCATGCACTGTATAGTGGATGGTATGATTATGATATACAGTTGCGTAGGAAGAGGGTAATTAAGTGATATAGCGGAGTATTCTGTGTCTCTATATGAGAATATCTAAATTATAGAGTATTTTAGTTTTACTGGAAAGTATACAAGCTGTGTGGTATAGTGTGTGAGGTCAATATGAACAAAAATCAGTTCTTGAGCAAGTACGTAAACATATCAATGTTCCAAACTGTCTCCTTACCTTACCCTGATTCGCAACGGTAAGCTTATAATAATGATTTATAATTTGAGCTCTAGGGTCGGATTTCACAGGAAACGTCAGTTTGAGGTCATTTGCGTGGTCAATTACATCATTTGTGTGGTTCCATCACGTCCGTAAACCGAAAGAAGAAGACCCAGCTACTATATTGTGGGTGTGGGGTGCTGAGGATGGTGGAGTGTTTATAGCTTGTCCTTACAAGAGTTGCTTAGGATTTAAACTTGTCATCTGGATGTCTGCTTTTAATCTGGATAGTTCTGGGGAATCAGATGTTGTCAAAGCCAATTGATGTTACAAGTCTTTAGACAAACTTCTCTTTAAGCCCTTAAATCTAAAGAAATGTTTTAATGTTGGTATTTTCAAGGTATATCATTTGAATTCTTTTGTTTAAAACATAACTGTACAGCAAACACACGTACAGTGAATCCATGTAATTAACACTGAGCACTGAAAAGTTCGGAGAGCCCTGATACGGCAGTGCCGAAAACTAAATGAAACTTTCTTTTGCCAGACTGTCTGTAAAATATAACTGTCTTTACAAAACACTTCGGTCCGCATTTCAGTCCTCCAGAACACAGTCCCTACGTTCCCTGAAGTCCTAGCACAGAATGTAGCCAACACGTTCGCTCTCACACTTAAAGTGATGCCAGTGATGAGAGAGAAATATATTTTACAGTATGCCAATTGTTTGTGTCTTATTCATCTTCAAACTGTTGGAAAGTGTGCCCATTGTGTACTGAAGTTGAGTTGCTAAATCAAAATGCATCCATCTGTAGTTCTTTTTAAATGATTATGATTATCCCATTTATTAATGCCAATCAAGCTGCGTGTTATTTTAATATTCTAAGCTCATTTATCATCATGACAGTCTGTTTAAGGATTCTATAGTGGCATAACGTGTTGTTATACAGCATGGTGCTTGTTAGAATATTGCTTGCATGCATTAATAGAGCCCCCCCCAGAAATATGCTTAGCAACCACGGAGGAAGAGCAGGAGAGCATGATGACCAGCCCGAGCCACTTTGCCCTTTATTCTCTCTCAATGGTTATATTACACACATGACAGGAAGCGAGTCCTGGCAACCGAAATGTTGAATTCGTTGCTGCGCCTCATTTCACACAGTGTTGCCGCACAACCATTAGAGTCCCTATTCACAAGTCATTGTTATAAATATGCAGCATGGTAATAAGCTCTTGCACAGCAATACGAAACACACACTATATGAATGACCTTTATTAAAACTTAATAGAGACCTCAAGATTATCCTCATATTCCGAGTATATTTTTATGTCTTAGACAGCTGTTAGACGGTATCTATTAGCGATCCCAGGTGCGTTTTCACAAGCTATATTTATCCACAAGGACATGTAATGCTTGAGTGTGTCTGGAATAAAAAGTATTCAGAGTGGTAGACAGCAGGCATGTGGTGTGCTGATTGCTTTTTCAGAACTTTGTCCTCATGATGATGACTGTCCCAGAGGATGAGAGTATTAAACGCTGTCTAATCTTGTGCCTTAACCCAGAGTGCCATTCAATATATCACGGCGAGGAGGATGTCCTGCCAGACGTAGGCCATCTGACTAGCGATGCACCTAATAATATAATGCACCGCTCCATGCTAATCATTTGTATTAATGATTTTAGCTCTCCTGTGTATAATATACAAATTATATCCAAATCAGTTAGCATCTGGCTGCACATAATGTCAACTTTATTTCTAAAGCACATTTAAAACACCACAAGTTCTGTACAACTGAGGTAGTATTGGCTACTACAGTATAGGATACATATATAAATATAAATATAATTTTTGATTGATGGATATTTGAGCACTTTTGTTGGTCCTGCAGAGAAATAAATCCCACCATAAATACTATTATGGACTGAAGGTTTTTTTTTTAAAAACTAAAAATGGAAACCCCAAAAGGTTATTCTAAAGAAATTTTCTAGCACCTTTATTTAAGAGGGTACGTTCCTTGAGAGATAAAGGATGCTAAAAGTCCATATACATGCTGTTAGGATGGCTTGCTAACATAAAAATCCAGAGTCTATCTTAACCACTGATTTGTGATCAGCCTGTAAAAATACACATACTTCAAATCACCTTCACGGAAGGCTTAAGCCTTTTTCTTGTAACTTTTAGCTAGTTATTTTTATTTATTTATTTTATATTATTATTATAAACATTAAACAATAAATCACTTGCTGTTATTGGAAAATAGTCAAGGGTGGGATGGTGTGATGTGGCCCGGTGTGAAATCAGGCAGCGAAGGCAGATGCAGTTGAAAAATATACTTTATTGTAAGCAGACAGATTTTTTTTTTTTTTTTTTTACAAAGCCTTAAGCAATAGCCAAGTGAACAAGGTCAGATGATCAGAAAACAAATTACACAAGGCAAAGCCAGAATCCAAAAACCACAGGACCAAAAACAAGATCATGAACCAGCGTACACAAGTAACAAGGTTTGGTACGTCAGGTGTGAACAACACTGCACAATACTTCATGTTATGTGAGTGTTTGGAGTTTGTGTATATGTAGGGGTGTGTGATTAGAAGTCTGGTGAGCTTGACTGTGACAATAAAGTGGTGTGCTGCGGAATGTAGTACTGAGCGGCCATGTTTGTAGGCCGCAGTGCCGCTTGGGAGGAGACATAACACCGCAAAGTTGATTATTTTCCTTAACAGCATGTCCCAAAGTGTTTTAATCCCATAGTACAACAGCAATTTGCAATTGATTACATTTCTATTTATTAAAGAATATTTCATACTATGTATGGAGTTACCTTCAACCTGTACGGGAGGTTTTTTTTGTGATTGTTCCGGTCAAAAATGCTTGATTTTGTTGTTCCTTTTTTCAAAATTGTGGAGTTTTTTGTGCTTTTTTTTTTTTTTTTGAAAACTACTTGAATTGGCAAAATTACAATTGGGCGAAATTGTTTTGCAGGGATGTTTGTTGGTAAATGAGACCTTTTAGCTGTACTCATTTTCGATGCATATGAATCGAATCGGGCTTTGGCAGGATGCACATGTGATGATGTCACATGACGAATCTTGGCCCAAATCGGCAGTCATTTTGAATAATTACAAGCTCCTCAGAATATTGCAGAGTTTGCTTGATTTTGCATTCGTTTCTGCAGATTGAAAATTCTGGAAATCCTGAAAGGAACTGTACTTTGAATATTGTGTAAAATCCAGAAAGCAAGTTAATCACAATAATAAAATAATAATAAAAAATTATAAATAAATAAATTCATAAAAAATCAGCATGTCATGTTACTGAGAAACCACAAAGCAGAAAGAGATCTGTCCTGTGACGGAAAACTTAAAGGAACAGTTTCACCTCTGACTCATCTGTACTGGTTTCTGTAATAGACATTCTTATTTTATAATGTGCATTATCATAATGTGTATAAAATGAATGCATTCAGGTTTTAACTCTGATTTTTCATATACATAATGCATCAGTTGTTAAATAGGTCAATCTCCCAAACAACTTCCAACCCATCCTCCACTTTTCATCATCATTTTCCCCTTCCTTACACTCTTTCTGATTATTCCATACTGTTCTGTTACTCTTTGACCTGGTCTTTCCAAATCACATAGCCTGCGGTGAGAATAGACAATTAGAAGAAGAAGGAAATTCCAGCTGTGTGAAGAAAATCTACATGCATAAGACATAATACAAACTGTTATATATATATATGTCTGACAAAAATATACCAGTAATATACTTTATATTTATTTTCATTAGGATAATATTTTAGATTTGCCTTGTCTATCTATGTTCCTGTAAAGATCATGCTGAATAAAGAGCCAACAGTCTGTAAAAATAAAAAAAAATTCAGTCTGCCTAAAGAGACTGGATTTGAATCTAATCAATTCAGTTTGTAATCAGATACTGACTCCTAAAACGTTCTGTGATTCTCCTGCGCTGTCATGTCATCATCAAACCAGAGAAGAGCACTTACACACTCTGTACAGATGACAGCACGAACTTGTATTTAGTCTTCTATTGGACTATATTAGCCTAAGGGTTGGCAGGCCTCAGAAAAATTTCCAGCTAAACTACATCTCAAAAACTATACCTAAATCTAGGCAAAAAATATTCTGGCATTGGAAAGGGGAGATTCATTTTCTCTTTATTTTCTCTGCCTTTGAAAGAAAAACAAGTTCACAGCGGTAGTTTATGATTTGCAGTATCTACAATAAGCCTTTATGTCATTGCCTGGTCTGGTCATTATTAAATTCAATTCAGTTTTATTTGTATAGCGCTTTTAACAGTGGACATTGTCACAAAGCAGCTTTACAGAAATATATAAATTCTGAATAGCATCCACTCCATAGTCCTCCTTTTATGCTCCCAGTCTTTACAACCTGTCTTATACAATATATATTTATACAACATATGATAACAGAAAACAGAAATGTTTCATCTGGATTATTTAACATCTAACTTCTAACATTTAACATCTAAGATCTTCACAGCCACAGACTATTGTAAACTAACCCTTCCTCAACCCCCCCCGCAAAAAAACCCCCAAAAGCCACCCCAAAACAACCAACTAACCAACCAACCAAGCAAACAAAGAAAAAAACTTTTCTTCCACTCGCAACCTTGTTCAAAAACTAGTTCATTTTAGTGGAAAAACCCTGAAACTGGCAACCCTGTAGGTAATTACCTCCAATGCTGTTAGAGTGAGGTTGTATAATATTTTCGTCACACATTTCTGATGTTTTATTTTCCTTTAGTACTGTATCTTGTCCGATTTGTTGTTATTTGAAAGTACAGCAAATAAACACTATTGCTGTGAAAAAGTTGCTCATAAGTGTTTTTTCTTCTTTTTTTTTCATGAATCTCAGTTTCACTAGTCCAGGCTGTAACAACACACACTCTTTTCAGATGGTGAATTAATATTACGTGCCAGTGACAAGTAGTACGTAAGGATGGTCATTTCAAGCCCCGCCTACAGGTAGCGTAAAAAAGTGACGATGTGATTTCATGACTCATTCTTTAACAATCTGTATCAGAAGCTATTGAGATCTACGCTGCAGTCCTGCACAGACCACACTGTACCTTTTGAGATCATGCTGAAATATCAGGCTTTCACAGCTACTATAAACTGGCTTTACTGTCCAAATCAGATCCTCCTTGATCTAGCATTTATCTCCAAACTCTAGAGCCCAGCTGCCCATGTGTGATCTCTGCTGTCCATCTATGTCACATACCCCTCAGGGGACAGACAGGGCAAAAAGCTTCCACTAATCTCCCAGTAACACTGTAGAAATACACACACACACACACACACACACACACACACACACACACACACACACACACACACACTGGCCAATGCACAGTTTTATACAGATCAATAGCAGGCAGATAAGAGAATAGCATAGGCAGAGTGGTATCTGATTGAAAGTCCTAATTCCAGTATCTACACATGTGCAGACACACATTTGTATTACTACCCTTGTGAGGACCTTACTGACAAGTTTTTTATTGCTGCCAATTAATGCTTAATTATTTAGTGTTTGTGTGTGTGTGTTATTATTAAAAAAAGAAGTTGTGGTTTTTGTATAAAAATACAAGGAAACAAAAAACAGAAAACCATCCAAATATCTCCACAAGCCAAATCTACCAGATATTCGGATGCTTGTGGGGACCAATCAAAACTACAGCTTTTATAAAAAAAAAAAACAAAAACAAAAAAACCCCGAAAAAACAAAAACCAACTCTCGGACAAGCGTGCATTTATATACTTGAGCAAACAAAAATTTCACATTGAATTTCTTAATAATATAAGACCTCATTACAGTGATAAAGCCCATAAGCAAAAAACATAGATACTCAAACAGAAGATTAACATCTTATGATATATGTTTGGATGACATAAATCATACTGCTTAGAGCATATGTGTGCCTGTGTGTGTGTGTGTGTGTGTGTGTGTGTGTGTGTGTGTGTGTGTGTGTGTGTGTGTGTGTGTGTGTGTGTGCTGGGGGGTGGAAAAGAGGGACAGGGAGATAGGCTGCTAGATCACTGACCCGTATACTGCCTTCCTCTTTCCCTCATCACTGCTGTGATGTTGACTCTAATTACTATCCTACTATAAGATGTCTCTCGGCCTCCTCTAATCTTGCTGAGCACTAGCAGTGAAGAAACAGAGGCAGAGAGGACATGCAAGGCGAGAGAAACAGATGATCATCCAGAGAGCTGGATTAATCTTACACTCAATCAGTGTGCAAGAATGGAGAAAGCATATGTGTGTAGGGTGTGTGTGTGTGTGTGTGTGTGTGTGTGTGAGAGTGGATTGTAGTGAGTAAAAACAAGGAAACTGTGTTTGCAAGAGAGCAAGAGATGGTGTACAAAGGCTTAAAGAGACTCACACTCCATATCCTGCATGGACGTTCTTCTGTTAAAGTTAGGCCAGATTTCCATTCATTTATACCACAGAGCTGTAGAATTCTTCAATCTGATTGGTCAGAATGTCCTTAATTAATCGTTTCTATAGTAACAGCTAATCTAATCTAATAAACATTTGAATACAGGTTGTTATTTAACAAAGAAAGTGAAGATGTTTTGTGTCAGAGCCCCCCGATTTAACAATAATTAAATATAACTATAAATGGATAAAAAAAAGTATGATGAGTCATTCATTAATAAATAATAAATAATTTGAATCATCGGCAAGTTACTGTGGAATAAGTGGAATAAAACATTTTGGGACATCATGTTATTGGATAAATAATCAACTATGGTATAATAAAAGTAACTGTTTATTTCATGAGGCCACATCACTAATTATAAACATTTATTTATATGATTATTGTGTCCCGATAACCTCAGTGTACATCATTCTAGTGGTTCTGGTCTGGCAAAGCAAAAGAAGGAAAAAGGCGAAAAGGTCATACAGGAAGAGAGCGAGACAGTCAGGAGACAAAGAGCTCTCTGATAAGCAGTGAGTGAAACACTGGGGTAGATGGATGTATGGTGGAAAAGGGAAATAGGACAAGAAGGTCATTGACCTTCCAGGAAAATCCTGGTACACATTGTGTTTGTGTTTTGGTGTGTGCTTGTATGCTAGTACTAGAGGATGCAATATGTGTCTGTACAGGCTGAGACCAGAGGGTGCGTTTCTTATTTCTGTGCCTAAATTATACCATGAGACATTTACTTCCACTATGAAAATAGATGCGTTTTAGTCTCTTCTCAAAAGCTGTCAGAACAGTATGCTACGTGAGTAGGCCTACTTATATGACAAATATCGTCTCCGTTTCCCTGAATTGAAGATGACTATCAGGATGTTTGAATAAAAGAATGAAGTATAAAATAGAAAATCCAGTCACTCTTCATTTCGAATTGAAATGCGGGCATCTAATGTCACAGTGCCAGTTCAGCTGGAAGCCTTTGCTCTGTTGACGGCGTACTGTGACAGATGACATTCAGAGACAGAGATAAGTGGGTTGTTTATTCATAAGCCAGCGGTTATTTGTTTAAACCCGTGACGTCAGATTGCTGGATCTGAATCTGAATAGGTTTATTAAATTGGGCAAACTGCTTGATATTGAAACACACTGTAGACGCTATATAGATACAGTGGTGCTCGAATGTTTGCTAGAATTTTCTAGATATCTGCATAAATATGTCCTAAAACATCATTAGAACTTCACACAAGTCCTAAAAGATGATCAAGGTAACCTAATTAAACAAATGAGACAAAAACATTAGACTATTATTTATTTATTTGTTTATTTATTGAGGAAAATGATCCAATATTACATATCTGTGAGTGGCAAAAGTATGTGAACCTCTAGGATTAGCAGTTAATTTGATTAGAGTCAGGTGATTTCAATCAATAGGATGACAATCAGGTGTGAGTGAGCACCCTAATTTATTTAAAAAACAGGGATTTAGTGTATCATGGCTTGAACAAAGGAGATTTCTGAGGACCTCAGAAACAGAGTTGTTGATGCTCATCAAGCTGGAAAAGGTTACAAAACCATCTTTAAAGTGTCCACAATCAGACAGATTGTGTACAAATGGAGGAAATTCAAGACGTGTTACCGTCCCTTGGAGTGATCAATCAAGACTTGTAATAGTCCACGAGGTCACAAAGGAACCCAGGGTAATTTCTAAGCAACTAAAAGACTCTCTCACATTGGTTAATGTTAATGTTCATGAGTCCACCATCAGGAGAACACTGAACAACAATGGTGTGCATGACAGAGTCACAAGGAGAAAGCCACTGCTTTCCAAAAAGAACATTGCTGCCATTCTGCAGTCTGCTAAAGCTCACACGGACAAGCCAGAAGGCTACTGGAAAAATATTTTTTGGATGGATGAGACCAAAATAGAATTTTTGGTTTATATGAGAAGTGTTATGTTTGGAGAAAGGAAAACACTGCATTCCAGCATAAGAACCTGATCCCATCTGTGAAACATGGTGGTGGTCGTATAATGGTTTGGGCCTGTTTTGCTGCATCTGGGCCAGGACAATTTGCCATCATTGATGGAACAATGAATTCTGAATTATACCAGCGATTTCTAAAAGAAAATGTCAGGATATCTGTCGGTAAACTGAATCTTAAGGGAAAGTGGGTCATGCAGCAAGACAACGACCCTAAGAACACAAATCGTTCTACCAAAGAATGGCTAAAGAAGAATAAAGTTAATGTTTTAGAATGGCCAAGTCAAAGCCCTGACATTAATCCAATAGAAATGTTGTGGAAAGACCTTAAGCAAGCAGTTCATTGAGGAAACCCAACCTAAATCTACTACAGTGCATCTCATCCTCATGGACTGCACCAGATTTGTCAGTTCTTGCTGTGAGATGTTTCTCCACTCTTCCATCAAGGCATTTGCAAGTTCTCGATCACGTCTGGGGGGGCATGATTACATGTAATTTTCCACTGCAAGGACGATCAGCTGTCCTTCCTGTCTCCCTGTAGCACCGTCTTAGGTGTCTTACGTTACAGACATTGCAGTTTATTGCTCTGAACACATCAGCAGTCCTCATGCCTCCCTGCAGCAGGACTATATCATGTTCATGCAGGTGAGCTGGAACCCTAGACATCTTTCTTCTGGTGTTTTTCAGAGTCAGTAGAAAGGGCTCTTTAGTGTCCTAACTTATTGTAACTGTGACCTTAATCACCTACCGCCTTTAAACTGTTCGTGTCTTAAGTCTTTGACTGTTCCACAGGTGTATGTGCAAAAACTGTTTAAAAAAAATTGTTTGATTCATTGAACAAGCATGAAAAACATCATTTAAACCCTTTCCAATAAAGATCTGTATTATTATTTGGATTTTACAAAATCATCTTTAAAATACAGTCTCCTGAAAAATGTTTCTTTTTTTTGCTGAGTGTATTTAGTATGACATATACACAAAAACAGAATAAATCAAGCACTTTTTCACAGCACTGCATAGGTAACACTCTATATTAACATAGCTTTAATTAACAATAATCAATGCCTTAATTAACTTAGCATTAGCAAATTATACAGTACATAATGCTACCAAAGCAATTAAGATAAAAATAGGTCTAAATATAAGTATATATTATATATTTATGGTTTCTTAAAGTTGAGATGTCAAAGTAGATTATTAGCAGGAAAAAACAATTTCTTATTATTTTTGGCCGTTTGCCAGAATTTACCCAATGACATCTGATGGGTTTTCCCAGGCAGAGGCACGTATTACTGAATGTTTATAATCAGCTGGACGCTGGATGTAATTATTGGAACACCATTCAGTCTCACCAAGGACATATTAATGAAGACATTGATGATTGTGGGCTTTAGTCATAGGTGGAATAAACAATAGCTAATGCAGTTATTTAGTTAACATTTAAAAAATGACAAAGAATACATTACAGTGTTGATTTTTGTTAAAATTATATATGGTGTATTACTGCTGATGTTCATGGTTACAGTACATTCTTCATAAAAGGTTTTCTCAAAACTTCTTTTAATAATCAACAATAATTCTAATAATAATTCCAGCAATCTACAAAGGCTTATACTTGGAATCTTTTCTGAAAGAGTAACCCTCTGATGTAGGGTACACACTTCACAGGAGGTCAAAGGAGAATGACCAGACCTGTTTGAGCTCACAGGAAGGCTACAGTAACTCAAAGATCCACTCTTTACATCTGCGGTGAGCAGAAAAGCATCTCAGACAAAACTGAAACTTGAGGCTACAACGGCAGAAGATGTCCTGTCCTGTCCTGTCAGCCAAGAACAGGAATCTGATGGTACAGTGGGTACAGGCTCAGTGACACTGGATTGTGAATTGGCTGGTGAGTACAGAACCCAGTGTGACAAAGCAAAGAACTCTTTAGGGTCCCTAGAATATAAGGTTTTTACTATTAAATATTCCTTAATGGTACCCCAATATCAGTAAATGTCACCAGATAGTTCATCAGCAATCCTCTGTGGAATGGTGGGTCTCGTGGTACACACTGGATATGCTCAGTTCACAAATAGTTCACTCTTTTTGAAAGAGTCACTAAGGTGAACGAATCTGTATCATTCAGTACCAAGCATTCCTTTCCTTCAGGCATAGAAAGAATAGCAAACAGCAAAATTGAAACACGGAAGCAAAAGTACTAAATTTACATTTATATCCATAAGCAACTTCAAGATCATTTGTGTGTTTTAAATATTGGTGAATTAGTTTAAGTTGTATTTGAACCTGAACTTTTCCCCTTAGGCCAGTGAATCATTTTGGTCAAGATGGTGTCTTTCTTAATTTATTGTATTAGAATTTGAATCCATGAATCTTTCAGTCAAGCCCAAGTTTCGCTTTCATTCAGTGGAACAATGTGAGAGTCAGTGAATCTTTCAGTCATGGCCAATGAACAATGAGTTTTCTCTCATTCAGTGGATTGGTTGAGTCACTGCGTTTAATGAGTCATGTTTGGGCTCATTCAGTCAGAGCTAGAGATTTCCAGCATTTCAGTGAATGCAGTAGTCGTCTGTGTTGGGTTGGAAGTGAAAACGTACTTCTTCAAATCTCTGACATAAAAGTCTATAATAAAAAATAGCACAAATTCACAGTGATTATTAGCTATTTTACACAACTCAAGCTGTTAATCAGGCTTGAGTTAACCATGCAAGTGAACAAATTGGTGAATGAATCTGAAAGAATCATTTAACTAAACTGACTCAGATGACTCAAACCAATGAAAAGACTCAAAAATTTTATCGTGGACACACATCCTCTAGAAACACGAAATTTCCCAAACTAGTACCTATCACCTGTATGCTCTGATCTACCTACTGCCGGACTCAGACATGAGATGCCTCTGAGGTGTCACATTCATAATCCGCTTGTCTCCAAGATGGCAGGTGAAAATTTCATCTGCCACTCTTTGAGAAGCACATGAACATTAGTGCACTCAGGAATAGAACATTGAGTCAAATTCTGAGAAATGTAGCCTAGTCCGGTTACCTAAGTCGAAATCTTCACACGATAAATGGTCTACCAGCCTCATAATAACAGCAATAATCTAAGCTGTGCTAACACTTCCTCAATCAGGACTGGTAAAGGCAGCCAGCCATTCATTATTCATAGCACATATTCAGATAGAGGGGGGAGTTACGACTAGAGGGGATATTTGTTGCATTGGTTGCAAAGAATATAGGCCAGTGGTAGTCAAGCAGCAGTAAAGCAGTCCCAAATCTAATATAAGGCTATTTCTGTTGGTTGTATTACTCTGTATTGTTGTTGTCATGGATGTGGTGTTTCTGTATGCAGTCCACAGTGTCCATGAGGTGCTTTATGTCAAGATAAATTCATGAGGAGGTTGCCTGCTGTGGCATTTAGCAGCTCAGTCTGTAGTCAGTGTCACCAAGTGTAAAGAGTAGAGAGTGTACAGAAAAAAAGTCACCTTGAAATATGATACACTTATACATAGGTTTGAAGACATGAAATGCTCAGTTAACCTGTACCAAGCGCCGTAAACCTGAAAAAGGTTCAATAATGAGAATTATGCAGTCGGACGTAAATGTTTCCACGGCAGGAACCTTTTAACACCAGGTGTACCAGGACCAATTTTAGCTCATGAGCTGTATTTCCAGTAGTCTCTTTTTTTTTCAATGTGTTTGCTGCTTTAAACCCACTTGGGCATGCATTATAAGGCTGACAATCATTCAGTAAGAGCTAATTGCAGTTCTATAGCAGAGTTGTTACAATGATGTTGGAGTGCAATGTGGGCGCTATGTAAATAATATTTACCAGCTTTAAAAAAAGGTTTCACCTTGGAAAAAAAATCAATAAATAAGGCTAACTACATTTAAGAAAAATGAGGTCATGACAATTACCAGTAAGAGTTATATGACAGTTTTATTTAACTGCTTTGTAATCTGTCATAATAACTGATGACAGCATAGGACTTCTTCCATGACATGTTTATGAAGTTTTGTCATTTGCAAAGTTGACCCAGACTTCAAATAAAATGCAACTGGTATATTATGTAAGTAATAAAACATCTAATGGCAAGATGTTATAAAAAAAAAATCAACAATGAGGTGGTCTAATGTGTTACCAAGCCAAAGTGAATTATTTTCCAATAACAGCATACCATGAAGAGCTTTATTCTTCTCATTATAATATAGCAATTTGCCAATGCTACCATTTTTTTTTTTTTTTTTTTTTAACAATATATCTTTTTATAACAATATATCTAATTTTTATAAAGAGCTGAATCTGGAGACTCCTGCCAAAACGATAAATACATATTTCCTGACAGAAAACCTCATATTTTCAATCCATTTTATGAGGATCGTCCAACATTCAAGGTCATGTGTTAGCAGTTACTATAGAAAAGGAGAAACTGTATATATATATATATATATATATATATATATATATATATATATATATATATATATATATATATATATATATATATATATATATATATATATATATAAAACCCTGTATGTAACATATTAAAACGAGCTCATTAATATAAACCTGTGATCCCTCTTGCAGCTGGAACTGCTGTCAGAGCTGATGTTATAATGAATTAATCAACACCTTCTGACCACTCTTGCTGAGCATTTTTAAAACCCAAGCATTGGACTATTATATTTGTTGAGTTACTATAATTTGGCTGCATGCTGAAATGGTGGCTTAATGGTAAGCATGTTTGCCTTGTACCTCCAGGGTTGGGGGTTTGATTCCTGCCTCCACACAGGCTCCCCACAACACTGTATATGATAAGTGGCACAGAAAATGGTTGGACGAAATTAAGCAAATAATGTCACTGACTATGTTTACATGGACAGCAGTAATCTAATTATTGACCTTATTCTGAATAAGACAGTATTCTGATGAAGTTTTTTACATGAGTCACTTTTAGAATATTCCTTTCATGTTCTCCTTTTACATGTTATAGAACATAGATCGATTAACGGCACACGTCATTACATCACCACGCCACGCCGTCCGACGTCCCTCCATAATTTCACGTATCGACATACAGTTCGTCTTTGTTATGGAACCGTATACAGTTTTGTGTGTTTTATTTTTAATTTTACGAAAGCTTCAAGTGAAGTTAATTATTTGCCATGTTATACGTGCAAATTGACGACTGCTTGAAGCCATGGGCTGTATCCCAAACCGCGAACTTACCTAGATGTATTTCTCCCACTATATAGTAGGTAAGTACGTGGTTTCGGACGCAGCCGTGCTCTCTTGTTTGCCGTCAAACGCTTGAGCTCTGCCGTGTGTGTACGTGTCATGTTACAAAATACGGTGAAAACTCCCACACGACGTTAATAGTGTGATTAAGGTGTGTACATGTCTGTAATACACTTCCATTATTTGACTAAAACAGGAATACTCCACACGTCTTAATTCCATTTGTGTTTATTTCGAGTATGACTTTGGTCGGATTAAGATCATCAAAAATTGCTGTTTACATGCTAGTTTCTTAATCAGAGTATCGTCCTAATCGGGTTAATATCGGATTATTGTTGTCCGTGTAAACGTACTGACTAATTGTGGTTCCTGGAGTGTGGTAGAAAAAATTATTACAGGACTATGTAGTACAGTTAATATATTCTGCTGTAACATGTCAAATATACTTTTTTTTTTCCAAACCTAATGCAAATATTATCACTCTGAATAAAACCTTAAATTTATGTGTAAATATTTCAGGTCTAAGCATGTTGAGAGACTACAGCAAGGAAACAGCAATGAGTGTATCTGACACAGAGTCTACTGACTTCTGATCCCCTGACATACAAACCCTGACATACACAGCCTGGTCCCTCCTCATCATGTTTGCACACATGCTCACACAATCAAATGCACACAGACACACAACAGAGTCAAAGGAAGAGCACTTATCTTCTACAAAGATACCCTAAGGCCTGTACTGTCACTCACACATAACAATCTGAGACAGTCATATGCGCACACACACACACACACACACACACACACACACACACACACACACACACACACAAATCATGCCAAATCATGTCTTTGCATGACATGCACAATATCACAAGTATCCCATGTGACTCCCCTCAGAATATTCCTGAATCCAGCTGCACCAGTTGAATGTAAGTCCAGTTCATCCTAAATCATATGTTGAGAGTACTTTAAAACTGGTGTGGTGTAGAATTTTGGTTGCACCACAATGTACTTTAAGAGATCATAGATCAACATTTTGTTGCACAGAGAGCTATATTTCACCATCACCCACTCAATCAGAAACACAATCCCACATAAACAGGAAATACTATCTCCAAGATCAAGACTCAGGGACCATTCCTCAATGAAACATTTACTTCAAGCTAGGTCTGCTAGGTCTGTCTCTCGAGTTAGACATTTTTAACTCAACCCAAATCGACTGCGCTTTACAATAAAGTCAAATTGTCCACGTCATTTAGGTATAGTTTCTGTTTGGCCGCTACGGCATTTAGTAACTAACGCTAGCAACAAAACATCATAAATCAGCTACAAACTTAGTCTGCATTTGAATATGTTGAATAACAGTAAAGTGTCGTAAATATTTTGTAATATACTGTTCATTTCCAATAATCTGTTTGACCTATAGACCTTTTGTGCTATCACTTAAGACCTATAAAATAGCCGATTTATCTCATGGGATAATTTATCCCATTATCCATTACTTTCACATGCACAGTTATGGTATATTTCAGTGAAGGTGACCTTGTCTGGTGATTATAGTAAGCTTTCTAAATAAAGAAATCAGTATGCTTGTCACAAAATAAAATGAAAACACATTTATAGTCAGTAAACAAGCACTTTTATGAACTTTGAATAGAGTTAATGAGTCGTTTTGTTTATGGCAGATGTTGCACCGACTATGGGGTATGCAACTTGGTGCAAACATTAATTTTTAGTAGTTCAGTTCACAACAATTTTATTTGTGTAGCACTTTAAACAAGGCAGCTTTACAGAAATTTGGATATAGATTTAGATCCCCAGTGAACAAGCCATTGGTGACAGCAGCAAGGAAACAACATGAGGAAGAAAGCTTGAGAGGAACCAGACTCGAAAAGGGTGACATTGGATAGTGGGATTATAAATCAATACACGTCCACAGCTGTATACTATAAAGACAAACACTAAGTTTGTTGTGTTAATATTTTGAATACGAGTCCTGGAATGAGCACATGAAAGTCTTATTGTACGATTATAGCAGCAGTGTGTACAAATCTTCATTATCTGGGTGAGATTATCCACTGAAGCAAAGATGATACACGGGCGAAAAGAGTTTTTGCAAAGTGCAAATCTATAGAGTATCCATGTGGGACCATCTACAACAGCAGAAGAGTCACAAGTTCAAAAACTCCTGCTGTCTGTAAACTCAAATGTAGTTGCTATGTGAATTATGAACTGGAGCAACTGTTCGCTTGATAACTGTATAGTTCTACTAATCTGCTAGTGTCTGTGTTACTCACTGTTGAATGGATAGCTAACAATAAAGGTGTATAACTCACAATCCTGTAGCCAGGAGTAAAAATAAAATCAGATTCTGGCTTTACTACATAGTAAACTTGCTTCCTGTTGCCATAAAAAAAATACTGTATAGAAGATACACTTCAAGGAAATCTATGCTGAATAATAAGTGATAAGCGTTAAGATTTGGACATGAAAGGATGATGTGTACTGTATCTGGGTAGAAATAGCAGATTAGATTTAGGCCAGTGTTCCTCTCCTTTTTGTCTTGTGCAGCAGCAGAAGAAAAGAAAGCCGTTCATTGACAAGGCCTTATCTCCATGCTGCAGATGGCTGTGTGTGTTCCCAGAGCTAGTCAGGTCTTTTTCCCCTTCCACTTTCAGTCCTACACTACATTGGATTTCAGCTGTTGAAATCATCAAGTTCTGGGAACAGAACGCAGGACTAGAGGAGACAGCTTGAGATCATTACTCCATCTTAGCTCAAATGATAGTGAAAGTGCTCAGTATGCAGTTTTCCCATCAGGATTGAGCAATAAAGAGGTGAAAGTGTAATACTAATAATAATAAAAAGAAAGAAGTTCCTGGAAATAATTCCGGATACTTAAGTTTCATAACTACTTGATATGTTCAAATTTCCCCTATTTATAGTTTCCTTTTTTTACATTCAGTACCACTTAATTAGCAAGAGTTTCTGGAAGTCACTGCTTTTTCAGAGGGTCAGATGTTAAATTAAAGCGGGAAAGGGGAAAGATTTGCTGAGGAGACACTGGTTAGTACAGCTTCCAACAGCTGACAGACTTGAACATAAGCTGGAGAACAGGCTTTTTATGTGAGGGTTTGACACACCAAGCCAATGTTGAAAAACTAGTGCCAACCAAGGTTGACTTTCTCCAAGGATTTTCTCCTCTTGCGTCATGTCGTCTGTTAAAAAAAAAAGCTGTACTGGAACATACTGCAAAAGCTCCAGCTGACAAACATGTATTTTCTGCCCCTGATTGACACACTGTAAAACCAGATAAGTTCATTTAACTCCAAAAATTAGAGAAAACTAATTACCACAAAATTTTTACTTTGATAAATCAATTTCTTTAAGCCAAATACACTTAAATATAACAAGTTTGAGTTAAATCTTTGCTATATTTAAGTGTATTTGGCTTAAAGAAACTGATTTATCAACTTACAAATTTTGAGGTAATTAGTTCCCTCAAATTTCTTTGAGTTAAATGAATTTATCCGGCTTTACAGTGTACCTATAGTATACCAGTACCAATAGTGTAGGGATGTAACCGAATACATTATTTGAAATGAACAGCTAATATTTTAAACTGTTCCAAATACTACTATGGTGGAATAGTATTTTGACATCTATTGGTAGTATATTGTTTAGGCCCTAGCCAAATAAAGTAGCCTAGCTACCATTTCACACTACTATGAGTGTAGTACCTCTGAAAGATCTTGCAGTTTAAGTGGTCTGCTGAACAATAACAAAAATATAACTATCTAGAGCAGATGAGTAGAAGTAGAAGATGCAAATATTGTTGTATACTTGCTTCGCTCACTGGCATTTCTCTTCTCCTGCACTGCTTTGCTAGGCTGGTCAGACAATCACAGAATTGTATCTCTCTGTGTCTCTCTGACACCAGTTCAGCATGCACACTTGGCACTGACTAGATCCAACTAGTGCCAGTGTTGCTGGACTGACAGTCTGCTTCAGTGTCAGGGCCATTAGCTATTATTCTCAGCACTAACGTTTTCCTGATACGAAATGAGAAAACAAGTTATGGTCCACAGTCACCACTTCATCTGGCCTGTATATCACAGAGTAATGATGCCATAAAGCACATCCTAATCTGACTGCCGGACTCAACTATCCCAATCTCAACTCATGCATTAGAACTATGCTTATAGCTGGGTCACTTTTGGCCCAAAAGTCAAATGCTATTGCACTGAATGCATTGAGACAATTTTGTTTTTGGCTCAGAATCCAAATGCCATTAAAAAATCTAAAATGTGGTTGCTTGCAATTGTGCATTTGGCCCACAATATACCTGCAATTGCCATAATTGGCTCTTGTAGACCTAAAATGCTTAAATCATCTGAATTTTGTATGTTCGGTGCGTTGCTATTTTGGTAGTTGGTCCAGAAAGTGATGAGTTGGGAAGAAATTTAGAAGAATTGGCAAAGCATGTTCAGGTTTATTCTATCAGGTCCTTCTAATCCAGCTGCTGTGATTTGATAATATAATGGTTAATGTGAAAAATGTCTGTGTGCATCAACCGGGGTTCCAAATGGAAGAGGAATATAATTGTACACTGATTTCCTACATATATTTACACAATAGCTACACTTGAGAGTGTAATACTAAAAACATTCTGGCTCATAAAGACACAGAAATATGAACACACAAGGACAAAATAAGTGCATGAACAATACAGTGACACACTTTGTGAGAAGCAGGGAGATGAAACTGGAGAGAGAGGGATGAGACAGACCGAGAGACAGGAATGTGGGGAAAAGCAATAACATGTCGAGAGGATACGATAACAGTACTGTCTCTTACCATCTCACCCAGCTTGCCTCAGGCTGAAAGGACCTTTCTGTCCATCATTCTGCAGAACAACTAGCCAATCCACAGACCACATGATGTCTGGACACACACACACGCACACACACACACACACACACACACACACACACCAGAGGGAGGGAGAGTGGCAAGAAGCTTCTAGTAAAACAAGTCTGGCACCTTTTCTTTTCTCCTGTGGAAGTGTGAAGGAATATCTCTCTCTTATTTCCCTTGATTTTTCCATAGTCTTCACCATTTTCCCTATCCATCCATCTATCAATAAGGGACAAGAAAGGTCATGTAAAATGGACAGGGAAGGGGATGTGGCTCAGGACCTGGCTTGAAGATGAACAGTGATGAGGAATGAAAGGTGGAACAAGGCTGAGGCAGGTGAATGAGGAAAGGGATAGGAGCAGTGCTATGGGCAGGGGAAAGGGACATGGAACAGGAGGTACAACAGGACGCCAGTGCTGAAGAAGAGACTTGAAAATGGTTTGAGACAGGGACAGGGCCCCTGTAAAATGTAACTGGGGGTTGTAAAACGGACAAGGAATTTGGATCTGGATTTCAGATCAAAAGTAATGAGGCCCGAATGCTTGAGCAGAACAGGGAACTGAGACAAAGGGCTGGGAAAAGAGATCAAGCAGGGATCTGGAGAAGATACTTTGAAAATATTGCAAAGAGGGACAGGACATGGTACATGTGCTGAAGAAAGGACAGGAAAAGGGCCCAGAACAGGTCGTCTATCTTCCTTGTTTCCATAAATTTCCTAAAAGCCCAAAGACATTTCCATGTTCCCCTTCTTACATATATTCTGTATGCACAGAACGATTGCCATAAGCCTGACTGCCCATAAACTTACTGACATCAGAGGGCACGTAGTTCGTTTCTAATTGATGCTTTTTATCGAAGCTAATATTGATTGCTTTTTAGTGTTTCTCACATTTTATCAGATAGCAGGGCCAGTGTGCTGCAATGTAAACTGGATTCTAGTTAAAGCCAGATAGGCTAGATAAAGTATATTTTATTAGCATTTCTTAATCAGATCTTGACTAAATTACCTGGCTAATTAATTAGCATCCTTTTTCATTCCTTCCCCACGAATCCCCTGGTCTACAGAGCAGTGGCCATGTAAAACATTGTCTTTTGACATGTATTAATCAGATTAATCAGAAACCAAGGCTGATAAATAAGATAAAGAAGCACTCATTTATGAATTAATTATCATGCAAACCTGATTAAATAATGCCTCATGGACCAAAATGTCTGCGACTGAGCTGGCTGGGAGGGCTCTCTGGTGAATATTAATATGGACATGAGCAAGTGAAGATGTGCACTGAGCTCGATGCTCATGTTGAGTGCTGCAGGCAAGCCTAATTACCAATGCCTGCTTCTTTGAGCTCTGGATGCTCCACATGTAAGGAGCGCACTTCACAAATGGATCAATGGTGTCTGTATAATATAAACATACCCCAGACCATTTCCAGCGCACTTACTGTGCTGGAGGACCACCTTGTTGTTTTGCTGCTTTTTCTTTTCTCTCTCGATCCCTTTCTTCCTCCTCTTTTTTCTACCCAAGTGGGGCTAAGTCAAGCTGCAACAGGATTCAGTTGGGGAGGATTTGAATCGCTGTTCCCACGGAAACGAGCAAGATGTCGCTACCATGACAACAAGACATCATTCTGTGCAATGTAGAGCCCAGGCCTGCTCATCTATCTCTCTGTCAGACTATTCAGACTATTTCCATCTCTCTCTCTTTCGCTTTTCTCCCAATCTCTCTCTCTTCACACCTGATTTTGCAGATTGCCAGGCTGCTATAATGTCATGAAAATTGAGCCAGCGTCAGAATAATTGAGACGGCTCTCAGAGGAAAACAGTCTGCCATGACAGATATTGATCAATACCATAAGGCAGAAGGGATCATGTTTCAATTTGGGTCATCTGCTGTCAACCAATTTGTCACGTTTATAGAATGTTGGCTCCTAATAGCAATCTGTAGCCATTGCTAATTTATTTATCCTGGCCAGCGAGTTATCAGATCTTCATTCACGTTCACACCAGGTGACAGACAGTATATGAAGCAGGGATGTTTCATAACTCTTTTATTATGGTCACTGACATAATGGTGTTTTGCAGTTTCTATGCTGGTTCTGAGTGTAAATTTGTCCTCTCACATCCTGTCCTCATTAATGAAGGTAAGACTGAGGCTAGGAGGAGATTGCACCTCCGTATTTTGTCATTCCTGTGCTCTGGTGCTAGTGTTCGCTCCATGACCCTATGTCTCCTGATGTGGAGTGACATTTATTGCAGGCTGCCCTTTGGGATTTGTGGTTTATTTTTTTGTAATGGCCTCTTCTCTCTTGCCTCCCCTCTTTCTATCCCCTTCTCTTTACGGGTCTGGTGCAGGAGCCCCATTTGAGCAGATCTGGAGTGAAGGCAAGGGCGTCGCGGCTTTGGATTATTGATGTGCCTGTCGGAGGAAGTTTTCGTCAGACGCTCGCTGGAGGAAGAGTGCATGTCTGTGACCCTTGTGAGGTCTACCACTCACTGGCTTGAAAGGTGGCTGGACATGTGTCTCTGTGTTTTTCAGTGATCTCAGGGAGGTATAAGGGTGTCTGACTTGCAGGTGCCAGTTTCTGCCTCACCTCTTTTCCAGTGCGCACTACTTCACTAGCCAAGAGAGATTTGCATTCCCAGTATATTATCCAATTTAGACATGTGATCTCATCCTCTACCATGAAGATTTGCATTTCACATTCATGTATGCATGACTGCCTTACTATGAATGAGCCTCATTTATTAATCTTTTAGTAAAGTTGTGTGTAAATGTTTTTCAATTCAATTAAATTGTATTTGTATAGCGCTTTTAACAATGCACATTGCCTCAAAGCAGCTTTACAGAAACATATAAACACAAGATAGAGATTTTAAGGGTGTGAATTTATCCCTATTGAGCGAGCCGGTGGTGACGGTGGTGAGGAAAAACTCCCTAAGATGATACGAGGAAGAAACCTTGAGAGGAACCAGACTTAGAAGCGAACCCGTCCTCATCTGGGTAACAACGGATAGTGTGAAAGCCAAAGAAAGTTCATTATGGTCTGTTGTCTGTTTGTTGAACTACTCCACTGTTCACTAAAGGAGACCTGAGTACAAAATTGTATGTAGTAATTGCAGTCCCAAGGCCATAGTAGCAACCGTAGTCCCAGCAACCACAGCGAGAATGTCCATGTGGAATTGAGGTCCAAAACCCTTTCCACGGTACTTCAAGCGGTACCATCCTAAGCAATCTCCTTGCTGTAGCCTCCAGTTGATGAGCGCTCCATCCAGAAGAATGGTATCAGGGCAAATGTTTTTGTAGGCCAAAACACACTAAACCTCCTACCTCCTACAAATTCTTTAAATTTTTTTCCCATGCTCATGTGAGAATTTTAATAAATAGCACAGCACAGCTGATTTACATTCAGTGACACCCACAGAACTCCCAAAAGCCCACAGAGAGTTGAAAACATCATTATAATGACTACAGGGCAAAAGAGCACCTGCTAAGCACAGCATGTGCTAAATCTTCCAGTAATGCAGCTCAACCACTCCAGCAAGTCAGCTACCACACACACGCATTAACCCTTCTCGATGTTAAAACACACCAATTCTTTGTCTTCATCTAAGGATTTGTTTTGGATTGCTTTATTTCAAATCCATTTATCCATCCATCCATCCATCCATCCATCCATCCATCCATCCCTTTTTCTGTATTGCTTATCCTACACAGGGTTGTGGGGAGCCTGGAGCCTATCCCAGGGGACTTGGGGCACAAGGCGGGGACACCCTAGACGGAGTGCCAACCCATCGCAGGGCACAATTGACCACACATTCACACACCCATTCACACACTATGGACAATTTGAGATGTCAGTCAGTCTACAACGCATGTCTTTGGACTGGAGGAGGAAACTGGAGTACCTGGAGGAAACCCTGAAGCACGGGGAGAACATACAAATGCTGCACACACAGGGTGGAGGTGGGAATCGAGCCCCCAACTCTGGATGTGTGGGGCAAACGTGCTAACCACTAAGCCAACCCCCCCCCCCCCCCCCCCCCTTCTTATGTCATTAATATTTTCAATTTAATTTGAAATTTATTCAAATTAAATTTATGTAGATAATTAAAATAATGGAACAATTTAAACTTAGTCTAATCTGTATGTAAAAATGCAATAACTCAAAGTAATTGTACAATTTGATGGCTATCACATTAGCGAGTCTCCTAATACATTAACTCTGTAGCAAACAAATGTTTTTACGAACTAACTGGATTTCATAAATCACATCTAGTGTGATAAATGAGGTCCGGTATGTGCATATTAGTGTGTATGTATATGTGTATATACATATATCCATTCTGGGCTCAGTTTCTAAAGCTAACTCTAAGCCATATGGCATACATTAATATGAAGAGGCTTTCATATATTATCTGGCCATCTTCTCTCTCCTCTCTGTGTGAGACAGGCCAGGACAGACATGCAAAATATTCTGGACTCTACCATACAGCTGTTTTCCGACATCACTGGGAATCCTTGAAGAAAGAACAAAAAAGGTTCAGTGGTGTTAAGAAGTTAAAAGCTAAACTATGATTCAGTGCAAACCAGCAGAGAATGCAACAGATGTTTTATTAGTGTGAGTAAGTGCATAATTCTGAGGTGCAAATTGCAATCCTTATAGAACACCACTGTATTCACAAACACAGCTGGATCATATCAAAGAGACAAACAGTGTTGCTGTTGTTGTTGTTGTTTTTAACCAATGATTGAACAACTGGAATAAGATGTTATGCTTCACTTACTTTGAAACATAATGGATGGATATGGGATAATGAAGAATGGATAATCTCATAAAGGATGATATATTAGACATACTTATACCAAAAAACTTCTGGATTCTCAAATCTGAATGGGTAAAAGGTGTTTTATTCCTTACATACTGTTTATGAATACAAATATTTTTCGTTCCAATTCATATCTGTATTTCTATGCTTTTAGATCACATATACAGTTAAATCTGTCATGCACAGCAACTTGCTTATTCTTTGACAAAACCTTAACAATACCTTGTCCTTGGAGTGGATTAGCATAAATCTGTTTAGTTCATTGAGTTCATTCTGACCTCTACTTGACCCATGCAATAGATCAGGGGCACTGAACTCCAGTCCCAGTGATTTCCCTGCTCAACTATAACTTACTAACCCAGGCCATTAAACTTGGTCAAATCAGAAACCTCAGGTGTGACCAGGGAAACCAACAAATTGACCGGTAATCCAGCCCTCCAGCAAGTGTGTGCATGTGTATGTGTGAGTGTATGTGATAGAGAGAGAGAGAGAGAGAGAGAGAGAGAGAGAGAGACAGAGTGATAGGTGGGTCTACTCTGCCTTCCTGAGTGATTGACAGCGACACTGGCGGACTTTAACCTGGATCTTCACTCCCTCATCTACACTCAACATCACACGTCATCCTGCTAAAAGCTTCAGGCAGTGTGTGCACCATACATAAAGTGCATTAAACTGTCTGTCTGAAGATGTTTGATATACTGTATCACATGGATTTATGTGTGCATGAGTGTTATATTCTTTTGTTACATTAGCATTGGTGCTGTAATCCTTATTATTATAATAATTATCAGTATATGAAAATATGAAAATTGCTTTAGGTTTACATTGAGTTGTCAACTCTCTTACTGCACCAGCATTTGGTCATCATCATGATAAATGGTCTGCGCTTATATAGCGCTTTTTTAACCTTAGTGGTTCCAAAGTGCTTTACTCTGGTTCTCATTCACCCATTTACGCACACACTCACACACCAATGGTAGCAGAGCTGCCATGCAAGATGCTAGCTTGTCATCGGGAGCAACTTGGGGTTTAATGTCTTGCCCAAGGACACTTCGGCATGTGGCGTCATGTGGGCCGGGAATCGAACCGCCAACCCTACGATATGATAACCCGCTCTACCACCTGAGCCAATGCCACACCATTAGTCATTATTAATTCATATCTAAATCCATTAAAAATGCTGCAAAACTTCACACTGTTGTTTGTGACAAGTCTAGGCGTGTGCATTCCTGAAGCTACTGTACCATTCTGCCCATGCTGTGGTTTGTTCGTCTGTTTGTTTCTTTGCTATTAGCCTTATCACAAGTGTTTCTGTGATTGTTTTCCATCTCATTAATGTTTCACTATTTAACTCACTGCGCACTTGTGTCTCACTTTACCTTTTGTCCCCACTCCCATCTGCAGATATTACACACTTCAATAATGCTGTTAACAATGACAGAATCGCATGATGCACCACAAAATGTTTTACAGGGACCTGTTGGGACCTGGTAGCACTGAGGGTAAGGCATGAATGAATGCATGTGGACTAGTGGAGTTCACCATCAGTGGAAAAGCAATGAACTAAACCATTTCAGCACACATGAAAGCAATTAATCATAAACATTACCTTGAAGGAGCAAAAACATGGTGAGAAGACTGATTCTTGTTGCTAGTTCAAAACTGTGGCAATTGACTAACCACTAAGCAAAAGAGCAGTGCTTTGCAGAAGTGTAAGTAACAGGAGTGGAAGTTAGCCATGAATCAATGCCCACAGTGGTGTTAATTGCTCATTCATAATATCTTAATAGTTTTTTTATTGAGTTGGTCTCAAAATCCAGATTTTGCCCCTGCCCCTGCAGATCTTGAACGAGATTTCATGGATGCAAGCTAATGTGAGTAGCTATTTAGTAGTGTCAGGCGGCAAAGACAGCGACAAATGCAGAATTATTTATTTTTTTTTACATTTACAACAACTGCCAATAGCAAACAAATCACTAGACATATGTCAAAAACAGTGAACAGGCCATGGGTCAGGTGATGTGCAAACAGGGTATTCAAGGTCAATGAAACAAGATAACACGCTAGGGTTAAAGTGCTAGGGTGTGTCAGGTGAATACATCGAGCTGAATGAATACTTCACAAGGTGCAAGCGCAATGAGTGTTTGTACTGGTGATTGAGTCCAGGTGTGTGCAATCAGTAATTGGGTGACTGTGAACGTAACAATGAACATGGCATGTGGGTGGTGTAGTCCATGGTGTCCGTGTTTGTCCGTGCGGATGTGCATTGTGGGAAGTGGAGTTTAGTGCAGATTCCGACATGGACATGCCAACCAATTATTTCTGAATCACACGGTTCATGACCTCAGTATAAGCATTGCATGACTGAATGTAAATTTATGAAAGATTGTTGTATAAGATTTTCTTTTGCTGCTGCTCACATTCATACTCAGTGATGTCTTCGAGTCATATCAAGTGGGTTTAAATAATCGTTCCTCTATATAGCTTGTATACATTGGAACAAAACGTTGCTTCTTCAGGACCATGGTGCAACACAGAACAGTATGCAAGACTATATAAAATGCAAAATACGCAACAGTGTGAGGCGAGTACAAGACGATAAATACACCGAACAGGACAATAAATACAGAGAACATACGCTGTAAACTGTGAGCTATTGTGTAATGTAGCTGCACAAGTATAGCAACAATATTGGCAGCAAAAATGATTCCCTTAATATAAAAGTGTCTGATGGAGTTATGTAACGTGCGGTGTGCAGTGGTACCGAGTCTTACTGGGTTAGGTGTTTGACTAGCCCTGGTGAGTATTAGGAGGCAGCAGGATGTTGAGTAATCTGACTGCCTCAGGGAATTGGTGACCTGGATCCCCCCCAAATTACAGTTCCAGTTGATCCTACTGTAATTAAGTCATTCTGTTAATTCATTCATTCATCTTCAGTACCTGCTTTATTCTGGAATCCAGGAATACCCTCTGTCCAGTCCATCACAGGGCACCATACACATTCACACCTAGGGGAAATTGATGGTTGACAATCCATGTACCAGCATGTTTTTGGGAGGTGGAAGGAAACTGGAGGACGCAGAGGAAACCCACACAGGCAAAGAGAGAACATATGGACCTGAGATCAGGATCAAACTGGGGATCCTGGATCTGTGTTTCAGCTCCTGAATGTTCAACCACTGGATGAACTAGCTTGGCTGTATTTGTGTAGACACCACATGCTTTGATATAGCTTTGATATAAAATGATTAAAAGATTAAATACAAGTATAGTTATTCTGTGAAATAAATAATCATAAAAAAAAGCTATAAATGATAAAAGACCCAAGCCTCAAGAACTAATCTTTGATCAAAACCTAGATATGCATACACGCACATGCAAGTACTGCCCATATTTCCTTCCTCTCACTTAGTTTTGGAATAGTGGCATTAATGGAACAATGCCTGAAGGTAATGTCTCCTGCAGCACTTGTCCTCGCTCCATGTCCCTAAGAATGGAAAAGATTTCGATCCAATAACCTGAGGGCAAAAACGAGGGTGTTTCTCAATTTTTCTCAAAATGTATTCGGCGCATACGCATACACACACACACAAACACACACACACACACACACGCATGCTTAAACACACATGCACGTGTTATGCCAATCCACCTCCATACACTCATAACCAGAACCCCCGGCTCCATCGCAGTAATCGGCATCAGCTGTTGCCATGGCCACTGGTGAACGTTCCGGAGGTTGCCAGAGCAACTCATTGGGAGTCACACTGCGTCCGTCATCACCTGGCAGATTTGACAGGGGAAAAAAAAAACCAACAGAAAAAGGGAGAAAAAAAAAAAGGTTCAGAAATCTGTAAAAATAATTAATAGTAAGGGCTTGAGATAGAAAATGCAGTCCCCCGTGTCTATGAAAAGCACACAGTGGCACATGCCGTAAGAGTGAATACACTCTCGAAAAATAAATAAATAAATAAATAAAGCATCAATCAAACATACAAATTTATACCATTAAATAAACAGAGATAAATGTGGCCACTTCGTATCACAGTTGTTTTAAGTATACTTACTCCATGAGAATATTTAAAAATATGCCTCCATCCTCCCTCCCTCTTAATTCACTTTCTCTTCGTATTTCCGTTTGCTTTCTCACCCACATCGAGCAACTCTCTCTCTCTCTCTCTCTCTCTCTCTCTCTCTCTCTCTCTCTCTCTCTCTCTATACACACCAAGAATTCCTGCTTCTTTTTTCATCATATGTCTCTGACACGGTACTGTTGTGTCGCTCCTTCTCAGACAAATATTCCTTGTCTATGTCGTTGCGCTCTGATAGATATGGACAAGCTGAAGAGAAAAAGAAAAAGTACATCTCAACCATCTGCATGCAGACATACTCTTTCTCATGTCACCCATATCTCTAGGGATGACAGTTAGTGTCCTACAGGTGTTATTGTTTATATTCTTTATTCTTTTGTTCTTTCCTTTTTTTCTCTCTGCCCCTAAATGAGCTTGGTGCAGTAGGTGTACAAACAGAGTCTGTTCAGGTAAAAGCATTTTTCACTACCGTACTTTACTATTTAATTGGTCCCACTAGTGGCATGATACACGGCACAAGGTTGTCTCATTGTGACCTTGCATGAATGTGAAAGAAGGTTTGTGCTGAAAAAGCACACGATTGTCAGCAGTGTGATGAAAATGCCATGAGGACATTGAGAGTGAGAGGGAAAGATTTGAGGCAGGTGCTGCCATTTTGTGCAAGCGCATCATCAAACGAGCTGCCATTCAACGCAGCACTAGGAAGCGTGAGACGACGGAGTGTTTCCATGGCGATCACATCGACTTTTTTCATTCCACACTTTCGTCTTTGGAGCCACCAGAGTTCCCTCTGTTCGGAGTCACACGCATATAAGCTCACAAAATAAATCAATACAGATCTCTCACATTCAGCACCTCAGCACATAATAGGGCAAAGTAACGATTTTTGAATGTAGTCAGTTTTTTTCTCGTTCTCTGAACCAATATTCCAGGTTCAAGTTCAAAAACAGCGTTCGGTCCACACGTAGGGATATTTTAATTAAAGAACTAGAACTAGACATAAATATACTGTATGTTCATTTGCCTGCTAGCTTACTAGCTCCATCTGCATTGGAGAGACACTCTCTGTCCATTTCCTCAGGTAAATCTACCATATGTAAGGAATAAAACACAATGAGGCATGCTGTTATAGGAAAATAACCAACAATGGGGTGGTGAAAAGTCTCTTATTCCTCTTTTACCACAGCGATTTGCTTTATTTTATTTATGTATTATTGAACAGCATGTCATACCGTATATCCGTTAATAGCCATGTGAGATGTTCTGAAATGTCCACAAAACAAGTTAGTTTCTATTATCACTTAACTTTAGTATCTCTAAAGTGTAATTTCCTCACTGACTTTTCTTTTTTCCCCCTCTCTATTTAAATTCATAATGAAAAAGAAGCTTGTAGGAACAGCCTTACTTCTGGACTGTTACAGAGAGCTGACATTGGAGACTCCTTTCAAAAATGCTAATTAAAATGCAGTTAGTTCTTAAAAACATTTGTGTCCAACAAAAGCTACAGATAAGTTATATGTGGGTACTATACAAGTCCCTGTGTAGGTTGCTATTATACTGTAGAAAAGATAATGTATTAGAACGAGAGCATTAATATAAACCTGTGATTTGCCTGGCAGCCGGGAGTACTGTCAGAGCTGTTGTTATAGGATTTAAATCAACACATTCTTACCAATCAGAATAGAGAACTGGACAACGCTGTGGTTAAACTACATCGACTGTAGTCCATATGCACAATGCATCGGTCAGTGTATATGATCAGATATTATTTGGGTTGTTAGTCATATGCATTATCATCCCTAATGGCTTGACAAGAAAAACAAACTTTTTGAGTTTTACAAATGAAGATTGGCACAAAAATGATTGAAAAATATAACTATATGATAAATGACCATACCATTTTTGAGGCCATTTTTGACTGTTCTATAGGAGAATTGCCTGTAGTACTGTATATACAGTATATATACCTCCTTCTCTGAATTTCTCTCTCTCTCTCTCTCTCTCTCTCTCTCTCTCTCTCTCTGATAAATTAACAAAGATGTCAGAAGGAGGTCACTGTCTCCCCTGAGACTCATCTGACCACATCCAAAGCCCCTTGACATAGGACAGAACCAGAATTTCTGCCTGGCTCCCTTTGTCCCTCCCTCCCTCTCTCCTGGCCTATATTTCATATTTAATCTGGTCAAAGAGAAAGGATTTCTTGTCTTACTCCCCCAGTAATTCTGTCAAGACAGATGGTGCTTGTGTGACCCAGATTGATAGTGCAGGCTCCAGACAAGTGACCGCAGTGAAAGGGGAAAATCCTGCACAAGTCCGAATCCCACTGGGCAGGTCTCACCAAGCCAAAGCATCTATAAGACAAATAATGCACACGCTGCCGAGCAAGGGACAAAGCTATACAATAGCTAAGCCGCTGGCCAAAGGGAGCAGTCCAGGCATAGGAGTGATATAAAACATTAATCTATATATATAATATATATATATATATATATATATATATATATATATATATATATATATATATAATGTATACAGTTGGAAGTGAACTGCATATGGAAAGGTAAGCTCTCTGTTTCCCTCTCTGTCCCTATCAAGGCTGAGTGATTTTTTTTTAGCTCCTAGCAACAGGGGTGCATCCACCATTAATGCACCTATGAGATAGGGACAGATACATGATAAATGTAATTGACTTTCTTAATCATCCATAGTATAGATTGAGATTTATTTATTATTTTTTTTTTTGTGTGTGTGTGTGTGTGTGTGTGTGTGTGTGTGTGTGTATGTGTGTGTGTGTGTGTGTGTGTGTGTGTCATTGAAGCTGGTCATTGAAGATTGGAGATAATGGACAGTTAAGGTAATAAACTCTTGCACTTGTCATACAGGACAGAAGCAATCAGTCTCCCAATCACTCTGCCGTGTATTTATAATAAAGTAATCCAGTGCAGTGAGATGGCTTGCTAGGCCACTTAATCCACTTCATTTTCACTGTGCACATTCAATGCTGTATTAGGATGTGTTTGCAAATTGCCTTATAGATCTAATAAATTATACAAATAATAACATAAAAGACACAAATGTAATATTATGCAAAAAACGTAACCAACCAACAGTGATTCATTCATTTGTTGGCGACAAGCTGCTTTCCATTTTGGAGACATCTGCTTTAGGAGCTGCATTCTTCAAAGTTGAGTATTTCATGAATAAAAAAATGCAGTTTGCATTGGCCAAAGCCAAAACTTGTCAAAGCTTTATATACTTGTTGCAGGCAATACTCTTATTCTGTTCACTGGACACGAGTTCCACAGAAATATCAAGTATAATTGAATTGCTCATCTATCAGTGTCCATTTCAGTGTTCAAAGATTTAAAGAAGTTGTCCCTTCCTTTAAATGGACTTGTGTGGCTTATGTGACTAGTTTATGTGGCTAGCTTGCTTGCTAGTCATGAAGGCTAACTTCCCAGTCTCAATCAGCTCCCCAGTTCAGTAGTCAGGGCACTGATCAGGGAGTCGGCCATTTTAAGGGCTCTTAATCACAAAATCCTTCTAGTGCACTGAAACATTCATGCCCTAAAAAATCCCACAATGCATTGCAATGGAAACGATGTCATATTTTCTGAAGGCTCTCAGCTCGAAAAAAAAAATGGCGGATGAACTTTTAGCCAACTTCGTCTACAAACGTAAGTAGCTTGTTATGGTTGTTGTAACTCTCAAATGATTACTTATGTTAGCAATTTTTATCTTTACTTGACTTCACATATATACGGTTTGTTGGAGTCTAACGACTTGTTAGGTGTTTAATATATATTTTTTTTTAAATCCACTTATTTGCCCATGATCCTCCTTGATGTACCATGACACGAACGTGTGTAATTAAGCTAACAAATGAATATGACGTATAAAACTTCTAAGCTTCTAATTTTTGGTGAAGTTTTACAACGTGAGTATTTAGTCATGTCGCTGGAAATTGAGTTACCAGTGTCACAATGTGTAGTGAACCAGTGCCTGAACTCGTACACATTAGATACTGTTTCATAACCTAGGGAGCTGATTGAGATACACCATTACTACATAGCTATATTAGTGAAAAATAGGCTATCTGTGTTCAGCAACAGAATTCTAAAGTGTTGTACCTGCCAAATTTTGGCTTTGGCAGTCATCACATTCTGGACATTTGTTTATTCACGATCACTCATGATTTTATTGACATACAGTACATGAGAAAGAATCGTGGACAAGTTCCAACTAATCATTTGGTGCTGAACAAAATGACCTGAATAACAGTTATCTAGTCAGTCTTTGCTAGTTTATTGTCTTACCTTAGGTCTTGTGGCAGCTACGGTACTTTATCATTATAATGCTGAGCATAACTAGACCATGTTTCACTGAATAACATAGCTAGCTAGCTAGATAAATATAGCTGACTAGTAAGTTAACAAACTGCAAGTTATTTTGAATGAAGAAGCAATTTTGTTCAATCTATGAACACAAATATGGACATAGCTAAGAGACACGCAATTCAGGTTCCTTTGAAACGTTCATGTTCAGCTGAACAGAATTACGAGATTACACAATGCACATTTTCTGGGACACCCTTCAGGCCTCCAATTGCTGAATGAGTCAAGTCTGAAATAATTATTACATATATACCCTGAGTCATTTTTGTGATCAGATGGTGGTAAAATACATTTTCTAGTAAGATCATTTAAGGAACAAAGTCTCCCATGTGGACCAGAAGGCAGATTTCTCCATTTGTTCTCCATTAAGTTGGAAGGAAGTGGAATATGGTACGACTGAACCTGGGAAAATGCAGTGATAGTGTCAAAGAAGAAATAAAGGTGAGCATGATGTTTTTAAACGAGTGTTCACAAATTCATCATTCAAAACTCCATACATTTTAATTGCTGTTGAAATACTAATGACCTTTTTAGACTGACTAATGATTAAAAAAATGTTTGCTATTTGCCAGATATAAGCTGATGTTCCATTGATTTCCAGATGTTGTGCAATTATGGGGTAGCTATGGGCCACTGCCACATTTAGCTTTCATAGAGTTATAATTTTACCCAGTGTTCAAAAATAGGAACTGCAACAAGAGATAATGGGGGACCATTGGGGCAGGAATCACAATGCCTCATGCTCGCTCTATGAACATTTTCAGTGAAGGAGGAGCAGTGGACAGTTAATGACAGGTTTGACAGGGCTATAGTTTTTATACTAAATTGGACTAGTTTAAGACTTAGTGGTTAGCACGATTGCCTCACACCTATGGGGTTGAGGATTCAAATTTTCTTTATGCATCGAGGGTTTCCTCCGGGTACTCTGGTTTTCTCCCTGAGTGCAAAGACATGCATTGTAGGCTGATTGGCATTGCCAAATTGTCTGTATTATGCGAATGTTCGTGCGATTGTGCCCTGCGATGGGTTGGCACCCCATCCAGGGTGTCCCCACCTTGTGCCCCAAGTTCCTTGGGATAGGCTCCAGGCTCATCCTGACCCTGTGTAGGATAAGTGTTATGGAAATTGGTTGGTGGGTGGACTGGTTTAAAAATAACTGCAGCTTCCAAGTTGTTGTTTTAGAGTAAATAATCTGCATTAAGTTTAATATATTTCCACAAACAAAGGCAAAGTGTAAGTGCAGACAGTGTGTTTATGATGTACAGATCTATTTCTTTGAAAGATATATTGCAAAGATCAGGATACGGAAAGGGAGATTATGGAATGGATAATGTCTGCACATTAGAAATACGTGTGCACCATGGTGACCTTGTTTCCACTGAAAATGCTGATAAAAGAAGAAAAATGTGTCTTCCTATTATTATTATTATTATTATTATTATTATTATTATTAGTAGTAGTAGTAGTAGTAGTAGTAGTAATAGTATTATTACTGTTGTTGTTGTTGTTAATAATAATAATAATAATAATAATAATAATATTTATTATTATTATTATTATTATTATTATTATTATTATATAGTCAGAACACTGTTGCTGTAAGGTGCTTTGATACAGTATAATATTTTCCCTGAATGCAAAGTGAGCTACAGGATTAAACTGTAAAAACATTTAATGCTGCCCAAAATTGCTGCCTACCCAGGGAGCTGTCATCTGATTAAAATACAGTGTCTCTTACTCAGGGCCTGGGATGAAGTGATAAAGGTTAGTGAGTATGGGCAGCACTGAATATATGCGAGCAAAGTTCTATGGGAAATCTGCACACACACGCCAACGCACACAATCAGTCTCTCATCATCATCCCTTATGGCTCAGTTCTCCTCCACTTGACATTGCATGACTCTCATCTGCTTTCCTCAAGTGTTCGATTCATATTTAATAATACTTTATGGCATAAATAAAGGAACATGTGATGTAGCCTGAAAACTCTCCTAGTCTTTGTGCTTCATGCCTCCATCTACCAACATAGTTCCTTCACCACTCTGCCCATCTTTCTGCACTGTGCATTTCCCTGCATCCTCTATTAGCACATCTGCTTCTTCCTTCCTTCTCACAATTCCTAGCTCTGGTTTTGGGAGTGTATGTGTGTGCACGGTATGTGTTTAACAGAAACACACAGCTATGTAGGAGGCCCTAATCACAGGGGTACGTCTATCGCCTAATTACCATGATTTAGTGCCATCACTGCCACGCAGCGTCACTCTCCATGCCACACAGGCCTGGCAGGGGCAAACAGCTTTAACTGCCCACGCTACTTGCACCAGCTTTCCAGAGCCCTGAAAGGTAAAATATTCCTGCTTAAATGTATCACATGGTACAGCACATACAGTTGCAATCAAAATTATTCAACCCCCATTGCAAATCAGGTTTATTGTCAAAATTGCAGACTTTCAGCTGTTTGCGATGAACAAATCAAACAAAAGCACTTGAAATAGTTCAGCCAACGAGTGCTTCAAGTGGTTTCCACAAATTCAACTGAAAATGCAACTTATAATGATTTCTCCAGTCTCTAAATGATTCAACCCCTTCATGGCAAGCATCTTTAATACTTAGTAGATCACCCTTTTGCTGTTATGACCTGCTGCAAATGAGATGCATCGCTTTTGGCAGCGTTTATGAGGAATCGTAACCCATTCCTCATGAGCAATGGCCTCCAGTGCAGTAATATTCTTGGGTTTGTGTGCTGCAACTGTTGTCTTCAAATCCCACCAGAGATTTTCTATGGGGTTTAAGTCAGGTGATTGTGATGGACCTGTAGAATCGTCCAGGACTTCTTCTGCAACCAAGCCTTGGTGGAATTTGAGGTATGCTTGGGATCATTGTCCTGTTGGAAGGTCCAATGATGCCCAAGCTTCAACTTCCTCACAGACGGCATGACGTTTTCTCCTAGGATTTCCTGATACTTCAATGAATCCATCTTGCCTTCCACACGCTGCAGTTTTCAAGTACCAGAGGATGCAAAGCAGCCCCAGAGCATCACCGAGCCACCAAAATGCTTCACTGTGGAATGCTTCACTCTTCTTCCTCCAGACATACCGCTGATCCATCATGTCAAAAATTTCCAGTTTTGTTTCATTGCTCCAGAGAACAGAATCCCCAAACTTCTGTGGCTTATTTATATGATTTTGTGTGACTTTCCTTGTACTTTTGGGTCAGTAGTGGTGTACCTCTTGGAGTTCTGACACAGAAACCTTCTGCATTTAGTACATGCCTTACTGTGCTCACTGAAACCTCAGTGTCTGTTGCCACCAAGTCTTGCTGCAGGTCTTCTGCAGTCACTCGAAGGTTTTTCACAACCTGCCTTCTCAGAAATCTGGTTGCAGTCGTTCATAGCTTCCTTTTTCTACCCCGTGCAGGTATTTCATACATTTTCTACCCCTAGCCAGTTCAGGTATTTCATATGTTCCAGCTCAAGCACACCTGGTGCATCTAATGAACCCTTGATGATTTGCATCAGGTGTGCTTGAGACAACACCTGTTTCGCATATTTGTGCTGTCGTGAGGGATTCTATACAGGGGGTTGAATCATTTTGAGACCGGAGAAGTCATTATAAATTGCATTTTCAGTCGAATTTTGGGAAACCACTTGAAGCATTCATTGTGTTGAGCTATTTCAGTTGCTTTTGTTTGATTTGGTCATCGCAAACAGCTGAAAGTCTGTACATTTTGACAATAAACCTGGTTTGCAACGGGGGCTGAATCATTTTGATCGCAACTATAAATGATGAGCAAATTGGAGAAATGAGCCTAAACTATAGTTTACTAGTACTTATTATAATTATAACAGCTCTGAACGATACAATGAGAGAATGTACAGATAAAAAGAAAGCAATTTTTGTGAACGATATCCATGGGCACAGATCAAGAAGTGTAGGATAGATGAAAGAGTGTAGTCAGTGGGAAGCGGAGGCCCACAACATGACCTGTAATTGAGCAGGGAGGCATAAGACTCAGAGAGCATCTGCCCTTTAATTACAGCAAAGAGAGGTGTGCACAGCCTAAAGCATCCAATATAGATAGAAAGAGGGGCAGGTGATGTTTGTGCAACATGCTTCCATCAGAACATTATAGGAGCAGTGAATGAAAAACCCTGATTGAATCAGAGCGATTACATTGCTGTGAATCCTCAATTTGATATCCAAAAATTGTGAATTGTGTGTTTGCATTAAATATGGTTAGGTTAACTGATCTGAAAAATGAGAACAAGATGATTTCAAGATGATGGAGAAACTTGAACACACACAGCCCAAATAAAGTTCTGCTTTACCAAAAGGCTGTTTTAAAAAAGACATACTGTCCTCTTGGAATAAGATAACAAACTGTACCTTTCCTTGTTCCTGGGGCGGTACGTTTACCTTTTGTACCTTTTATATATATCTTTCACCTGTAAAAGTAGATATAGTGTACCTTTAAAAAAAGATTCAAGGCACAAAATTGGTCCTTAATGACCTTTTAGATTAAAGCCTTAAATGTACTTTCTAAGTAAACTAAAGATAAAAATGGTGTAGCATCCCAGTGACAAGGAATGGTACAGGTTAGTACCTTTTTTCCCCCGAGAGTGCTTTGAGACAACACTGCAATAACAACATTGGTCCTGTGTCGTACATAAATGTTTCAGTAACACTCTTTATAACACATTTATAAGCATTGTATTAACCTTTGATAAAGCAATGCTTAAGGACAATATAAAAAAGGCGGCAGTGGTCTTTACATAAACAAAGAGAGAAGAGTTAGTTATCAGAGTTAATTATCAGAGTTATAAGAGTTAGTTACATTTAGTTATCATTTTGGGAAGAAGTTTAAATACTATTACTGCAAATTTTCATTCCTATCCCAATTCCTATTCATTTGATTTTACTAACAGAACATTCAGGAAGCTTTGAGACTCCTTTATGAAGAATCCATTACATCCCGTTCATTCTGCTGACATATGGGCTTCTTAAACAATCGATGTTATACAGTGCTACTAATGTGAAAATGTTTACCACTTCAGCTTGAGAACATGGAAGTAATTCTTTTGGCTGACCCACCCAACTCTGGTCCTATGGGTAGCCTGTCCTTCACATTTTAGCATGTTCCCTATAAAGTGCTAACACCCACTGAGGAACTCAGAAAGAGCTGTTAGTTAGCTGATTAATTGGATCAGGTGTGTTGGGAGCAGGAAAAACACTAATATTTGTATGACAGGGGTACTCCAGGACCAAGCTTGAGAACCTGTGGGCTGACATATGGGCTACTAAAATAAATTAACTTGTATTGTAATGGTTTTGCGCAGCACATTGGCATAAAGATGATTGCCACCTCACTGCTCCAGGGTTCCTGGTTCAGTCCTGCGCTTGAGTCCACATGATTTCCTTCCACCTTACAATTACATGCCAATAGGTTTGACTGAGTGTGTGGGTGCATGGTGCCCTGTGATGGACTGGCGTCTCATTGAAGGTGTATTAGAGCCTCATACCCAGTGTTTTTTTTTTTTTTTTTTTTTTTTTTCTGTATATGGAAATGAACCACCAATTCAAATTCAAATCTCCTCCATAAAGTAAATATACTCCCCAAACGATTTGCTGATGGGATGGATATTACTAGGAAACATTTTCAAAACTTTAGGGATTTACTGTTAGTTAAGACCAGCTAATCAGACTGTGATAAGACTCAAACGTCACATAGTATATCAATTCTTTAACATTATCTCACAGATTTTGACATTTTTTAATCCTCCAGTATTCCTGAATATTTAAGAAGGTCAAATGAAGGCATCCTTCAAAGTAACAAAGTTTTGACCATTGTTTATATAGTAGCAGAGACACAATAATATTATTGATGTCCTGCAACACATTATTTGCATTGGCTTTATTTGGAATTAGATGAGCCACAAACCATGTATAGTCCATCTGAAAGCAACCTAACAACTGATTCTTGAGAACATGTCACAAAATGCTTCAATCATTTGAAACTTGTAATAGGATCCCGGATGAGCTTCTAGAGATGATCTACTAAACATAAAGTAGTAGAAACTGGGCCATCTAAACAAAATGAAAGAAAAAAAGGGGACACGATAATAGTCTATAGCAGGGGTGTCCAATCTTATCCGGATAAGACTATGCAAATTACATTGGACACCCTTGGTCTCTTGATCATGTATATACCATAAAGCAACACCCTTCATTTTGGATTCTTCCCCATTTTTCTCCACAATTTGATCACCTGCCAGTTCCCACCAACCTGCCAGTTCTCCCCTATCAAACGACAGTTAGCAACAGGGGAAGGTGAAGGCTAACATATGCTTCCACTGAGTCACGTGAAGCCAACCACTATATCTTTTCAAACTGCTGCTCAGGCCGCTTCACAGAGCACTCTAACTCACTCAGAGGAAAGCGCTGTCTGCCCTCTTCTGCATACATGAGCTCACAATATATGGTCAGGAATAAGCAGTGACTATGACTGACAGTGGATAAGACTATGCCATCCTTCCCACCCACAGAGCACAGCCAATTTAGCTATCTTGGCTCCTGGCCACGGATGGCTGTGACATCATCCGGATTCTCCTGATGATAGAGTGGACTGTTTTCTGCACCACTTGTGAGGAATTGAACCTTCTCATAAATAAATCAATTCCTTGCCCCCCACCATTTTTTTCCTCTCAAAATTTTTCCTATCAGGTAGGTTTTATGTCTAAATCTGTATGTAAACTAATGGACGCAAACCCCACCTCTGAGGTCATATGACCATCGTTTTGTCGGCCATTCAACCCTGCTCTGTATCAACAGAACCAAATACACTAATCTGACTTCCACCCTGATACTGACACCCCAAGTCAAGTACACACATATGAATGGCTCAGTTATGGTTACTGTTGGTGTTTGAAAGCAATAATCACCCCACTGAATCATGCACTGAGGAGCAGTCAATAAACTGAAGGATTTTCTGTGTCAATCCACAAAACAGAAAAACAAGAAGCCGGGTGCCAGCTGAACAGAGTTCTTGGTGAGAATTAAAGGGCCTACTTGGCTCAGGCCGCCCTCTCCATTTGGGTAATTGGGACGTTGCTTTGACTGCCTGCAGCATTGACGTCGGTCCAAAGAACGACCCCTCCACTCATCCACTCGCCTCTGTTCTAGGAAATAAACTGGGACATGTCAGATCATTTCAATGTTGTATTTCATAATAACCACACTTTTATTTCCAGTAACCCACAAAAAAAAAAAAAAAAAAAAAAAAAAAAAAAAACCACACTGGCTCATGTTTTATAAAATGCCCCAAATGGGCTGAAAGATGTCTCTGCTATTAAAAGACCTAACAAATACCTTCAAACAAAATCATTAAGAATGTTCATCAGTGATCAGCAAGAAGCTCCTCTTTTCCCCTGTGACAGAAAAGTCACACAGTGAGGACAGATGCTCCTCAAAATATAGTCTTCAAATGAAAAGCTACGATGCAGTGTTGACATTTTGACACATCGAGTTGTCTCCAATTGAGGTGTCTCAATGCTGCTGTGTCTGAACGCCTACGTCCTGTTTAATAAGCCAGTTAATAGGAAAGCACTTTGCACATCACTTCACCAGTTTCTCAGCGACTGGTATGTGTGTGTGTGTGTGTGTGTGTGTGTGTGTGTGTACATGTGAGCTGTAGAGAAATTGCATTATCATTCCTGAGCTACTACATCCATTTCTTCAGGGATTCAGCAGTCTTTGGAGGGACACTAAATTTACACACACATGCGTGCAGACGCGCGCGCACACACACACACACACACACACGTGCAGGTTTTTATGTCATTGCAAAGAACCTTAAGTCATGGGCTTACAGCGAAGGGAGGATGACCTGTTTTTATATCATGGTGGGGAGAGAGGATAGGAATACCTGACACTTTTGACCTTGTGGGGACATCTGGCTGGTCGCACCAACACCCCCCCCCCCCTTTTTTTTTTTACACACAAACTGCAGCATTTATTTACAAAAAAAAAAAAAAACAACCTAAGTGTCTCATCTCTAATTACTGTCCTCACAAGGATAGTAAGTCAACCGTGCACACGTGTGTGTGTGTGTGTGTGTGTGTGTGGCTTGTTCATCTGTAACAGGCTCCGTTGTGCTTGTTAGCTGAAGATCTGCGATGCTATTTGAAGAGGTTTAATGATGATCTGAAGCACTCTTTGAGAAGCAGTGTGGGCTGAGCTTCTGAAACCTGATTTCAATCCAAAAATAAAAAATAAAAAAAAGAGGAAGCCTTTTGTGTTTCACTAATTAGGGAGAAAATGAAAAAAAAAAAATAATTAGACACATTTGCAACACTTTGGAAAATCTAAGTTAACAGAGACACACACAAAGAGACAGAATCATTCAGATCAGTAATATGAAGATATAGATTTGAGAATATGTGAGTTGTTCGGGGGGGGGGGGGGGGGGGTTTGAAAATTTAGGTGTAGTACAGTTTTCTCATGAGCAAAGTAGGAGTCATGGATTTTCCCAGGAATTACAAAACAACACTTCACGATATGCCTAATGCCTAATAGAATGCTGAGCGCTACTCCATGATAGACAAAATGAGAGACAAAATGGTGGACAGAGACGTAAGAGATGTGGATGGAAAGATGAGGTGTGAAGAAGCACACCGGGGTTCAGTGGAAGACGGAACAAGGGAGGAAATAGATGGAGATGATAAGAATACAAGAGAGAAAATGGGCTGAAGAGGAGAGCAAAATGGAGGGGGTAAGAAAAAAAAAAAAGAGAGACTGCATGATAGGGGTTTCCATGGTGATACGTTTTCTCTTCTCCCACGCGCATAGAGACTGTGGTTCGAACATTTCAGCCACGTATCAGCATCCGCCATTTTCCTTCTCCTTTTCCTTTCCTCGTCTTTTCAAGTGCAGGGTGAATAAATGAATCAATTTAAAAAAGACGCCCGTGTGAAGACCTCCACATTCCCGACATACCTTCTCTGTCCCTTTTTTTTGTCTCACATATACGTATACATATTCATGTCCCCTGACAGTTCATGTGCTACACATCGGACAAACTCACACCTCTATAATACATGCGAGCAAAAGCATGAATTCTTGAAATCTTAAATTCACAAACCAAACCACAAACTCGTTTCGGCTTTCAAATGGAGACAGACTGGTTCCACGCTCCTCTGGGGTCCACTCTGCCCAAACGGGCGAACGTGTTCTGCATCCTAAAGAGCCTACACACGCACACACACACACACACACACACACACACACACTAACACACACTAACACTAAGACACACTGCAGACATAAACACAGCATGGAGAAGAGGAGTGGTCCTCCACAGACAGAAGCTTCAGCATCCATCATACCAGAATGCCATGGCAACAATGCATATGTGTGCATAACACAAACTGCAATGACAAATATAGCATGTTTATTGGCATGCAGGCTCATAACATGCGTGTGGACGTGCTGGTGGACATGTTTTATGAGGAAACGTGACATGCATAAAAAAAACAAGAGCCCAAATCTTCGCGTGGAAGAGAAAAAGGGTGGCGGCTGGCATGGGGTTCCATATCTAAATCAGCACTGCCACCTGGTGCTTGCTTGGAGAATTACCAGGCATATCCTAGTTCCTGTTTACGTGTAGGGAATTGAAAAATACGCCAAATTGTTTTCTGAGAATCAAAGTGGGAAAACTTGTACCCTTGCTCATTAATGCAATTATCCGAACAGCCAATGGTGTGGCAGCAGTGTAGTTCATGAAACGGTGCAGATACAGATCAAGAGCTTCAGTTAATATTCAGAATGGGATAAAATTGTGATCTCAGTGATTTTGACCATGGCATGATTGTTGGTGACAGATGGGCTGTGATCTCTTGGGATTTTCACACTCTCTGGCCAGATGGCCACTATTATGGTTGGAGGTAAAGTCTTCAGGAAGGTAGATCTCCAGGAACAGGGTTGGTGAACACTGCTCTAAAGTTTACACAGAAAAAACAAACAAACAAAAAACATCCAATGAGCAGCAGTTCTGCAGGTGAATGTACCTTGTTGATGAGAGAATGTCAAAGGAGAATGGTCAGACTGGGTGGAGCTGATTACTACAGTAACCGAAACATAACACACCAAGCCTTGAGATGCATGGACTACAACAGCAGAACAGGTATCTGAGGCTACACTGGACACAGACTCACCCAAACTAGACAGGTGAAGATTGGAAAACGCGTTACCTGCACAGTAAAATCCACCGCGCTGAATGAACAACTACAGTGTTTATTCATGTCCAATTAGACAAAAAAAATAATTAATTGAAAATGAATTCAACACTGGGGATTTTTGCTGTGGGGTCATTTCCATTCTTCAGCTGTCCAGTTACTTGTCTTCGATCTGTACATGTACAATGACAATAAACTCGAACTGAATCATTTTCTATAACAGCAGCTCGGACAGTAATACCGAGTATCATTTAAACCACAGGTTTATATTAATGTGCTTGTTCTAATACGTTTTCATTTCTATAATAACAACTAGAGTTGTTTGGAACAAACAGCAAGCACGGACATATTTGGTTTTATATATATATATATATATATATATATATATATATATATATATATATATATATATATATATATATATATATATATATATATATATATATATATATATATATATATTGGTATATTCAAGGGCTAAAAAAAAGAAGTAATTAAGAATGCATGGTTGATTTAATAAAGAAAAAGTAATTATTCATTGTTGTGGATGAATTTTTCTGTGAGGAGATGTTTATTTAACATTTTTGGAAGGATTCTCCCATGTCACAGCCAAAGGTAAAGTTCCTGTAAGTTTTCCTGTAAGTTTTATCTTGGTTTCCAGATTCTTGCAAAGATGACAGACTGTGGTGTTTGTTTTTGTTATTATTATTTATTTATTTTTGCCTTATTAACTTTGAGAGTGAAAAAGAGAGGCTGGTGAGGGAATGTTTATAGCTACTAAAACATCAGTGATAACAGGAACTTGTTTTGCGGAAGTTTCGCTACATTAAAGGTAACTACAAATGGATAAAAAGTACCAGATGTCATTGCGATAGTTGGTAAAAGTTGCTAAAACAGCATGGCCTCAGGTGTTTTATTTCTTACTTAACTATTTAATTGAATTTGACTTGATGCTTGTGTGATTACTCCTGATTGGAATGTTTTCTTAATAGATCAGTTTGTGCCTCAAGGCACAGGAACTGATGAAAAATAACAAAATATGATTGTCTGTTCAGACATCATTATCACTTGGTATGGCTGAGTAACAGTACCAAGCCTTCAGGACAGCTCTGCTGGCTGGATGTGAGGCTTGATGTGTGGCTTTTTGTTTCTCCATCATCTTCTGAACAAATCTAGCACTTTCCTCAGGTCCCAGGCTGAAGAGACAGAGACATGAATCTCAGCAGTAGCTGTATGAAGAAAGTCTAATCAACATAAATTACAGCAGCACTATTGCTTTCCTCTCAGTCAGAGCCCGGGGACATCTCGAGCTTTCCATAAGACATATAATTCATTATCACACATACACACGTCTTGTTCTGCATGCCAATCACTCACACACTGACTAGTGCAGACTAGCATACCAGATCTGTTAAATGACTGGTTGTTTATTATGCTAACAGAACAGGCGATGAGAGAGATACGGGAGTTTGCTGGTAGGAGAAACGGGACTGGGACCAGGATAAAGAAAATGTACTCTAGTTACATTAAACAGTAAATTGGACTAGTTGTGAGAGAAATGTTGGCTATGTGACTTACCATTAACTCTTGACTGGTGTAATCCATCTTCAAGCTCTGAGACAATCAAATGGGAGTAGAAGCACTAGGATGTGAAAATATGTTCAGCATTTCAACACTGTCTCAGAAAGAGAGAGGAATGTATGGATTGTTTACAAAAAAAAGTAGGATGCATTTTCACTTAGTGCCTTGTGTATGTAATACATCGCACCGTTAAAGCATAAATATGTTCACTTTGATTCGTTTTAATATTGCTACTATATATTGTATATTTTGACAAAAACATACAATAAATTCAATTATACTTTGCCGGATTATTCCTAACACTCTGAAGGATATACAGATAGTATGTAGGTTACTAAAGTGTAATACTAAATTAATGATCTATTGATAAATAAAGCGTGCAGGTTAGGCATTTATAAATGACATTTTCATTGAAATAATATTTAATAAAAATAATCAGTGTCTGTTGTATTACTATGTATTCATTAAATGAATATTTGCTTTATTTAGTTATGTTATTTCATATAAACTTGAATCTTTGCAAAGTGATTGAGAATTAAGAAGTCCCTGTAGACCTGTTAATCCCCTCCCCAAATTGCTTTATGGATTTACATGTTTTTACTGATATATTCAAAGATGACGACTTTTAGAGGATTTAGAAGCAATTTTTCATTTGTTACTACAGATTACATGATGAATAATTTATTACATTATTTTTGTTTGCATAGCACAACATAGCTTCAGACCTAGAATATAAAAATATAATAGATTAGGAAAAATATAATTGGTTTTCAACAGAAGCCGTAGCTCATGGTGAAGCAGTTACATCCTCTTACCACTAGAGGGAGTTTTAGGCTGTGTATATACACATTACAGCTCAGGGGGATGAGTGAGCACTGATGGCATCTTAACACAATTAAACAACAAAAAACCTACAGAAAACACTCCTAAAACCAGCGTTCTTACTGCGTGGTGTAGCAGCACTCATACAGTAATTGAAGACTCTGGATGTTAGTGACTATTCAGTAAGAATTACTTGACTGAAGACAAACACACTTTGCGATAACAGGCGAAATAATGCCTTTCATTTCACATAGATTAGCCCAGAAGCTAATGATTTACTTTTTGTTTACAGCTGGTTAACAAGCTTCTAGAAAGCATGGGAAATTTATGACCTAGGACGATTTGAAATCCAATCTGAACAAACAGAGACCATAAATCTACTGATGCGACTACACCATCCGTTAATCTGATTATACCTTCACATTATTCATCACTGTGGTGGGGCAAGGAGAAAGTGACAGGCCCAAAGTGAAGAAGAAACCTGATTTTTACACACAACAGCCTGTATTCTATTTAGATGATACACATGTGGACTTATAGCACTGGCTTATAGCACTGGCTAGACATTATGTTCACTCTAGGTCAAATGACCAATTTTTTCACTTTTCATGGCTGTTCTTCTACCACCTCTCTTCATCAAAACATTTCTGACACAATAACTGTCTCTCACGTGATGTTTTTTGTTTGTTTGTTGGAGTGTTGCACCAAACTCTCGAGACTGTCAAAAAATCCCAGGATATCAGCAGTATCTGAAATACTCAACCCAACATCCATGCCACGGTCAAAGTCAATAAGATCACATTTTCCCCTTCCATTCTTATGTTTGCTGTAAACGTTACCTGAAGGTCTTGATCTGTATGCGCATGGTTTTATGCATTACACTGCTTGAAGGTGTACAGGTGTTCCTATTAAGGTGGACAGTGAGTGTATAGTGCACTATGTCACCAGGTAAGGAAGACTTGAGCACAACATTGGCAGAGCAACTCTGATGGATTAAGGAAAAGAAGAAGTGGATCTTTAATGATAGAAAATAATGTGATGTCTTTGGTAGATTATAAACTACAACACACTGAAAGGGCTCTGTCTTGTAATTTCATTGCTAAAGTATATTATTTGCAGAAAAACACAGTGTCAGGAAAAACCCTGATTAGTCATAACTTTTTATCTGTTTTTCATGATTCAGCTACAATGACATAGCGGCCACCTCATATGCATGTTCTGTCTTTTCTATTTTAGTTCAATAGCATGGAAGGAAAGTTTGTGATACACATTAAAGTCTTGACAGAAACCTATTAAATACAAGGCAAAACTTATAAGCTAAAAGGCTGCTCCAGGAAGTGAGAGGTTTTTCATTATGTATTATTGCTAGCTACATCCCTCCATCCATGCACTTTTTTTTTTTTTTTTTTTTAACCAATGGATCGTCTCCTGTCAGTACTAATGATCTATGAGTTCTATAAATATCAGGACTGACTAGGTCATGAGTTTCACTGTTGGTGTTGTTAGTCTCTCAGCGTGTGCCAAGCTCATGGTGCTTTGATGAAAGCTCTAGGCGAGCAGAGCCCGAGAGCTGTGTCCTATTTTCACAACATGTTTTGTCAAGTATGCATGTCAATTACAAGAACACAATAGCTCATTTTCAATTGAGTGACTGGAAGCAAGCCAGAGATGTATGCTGTGTTTTGGCTGCCTGATTATTTATTTTATATATATATATATATATATATATATATATATATATATATATATATATATATATATATATATATGTCATTATAAGGTCATTACAGTCACTCAGACCCTATTTAGATCTACTTTTAAAATCCATCTCGGGTAATCTGATCACAAGTAGACAGCTTTAAGTACAGGTATGAACTTCAAATATGTCTCATAGACGAATTGTAATCCAATCATTCAAATTACGTTTAAAAGCAATCATAGACACATATGACCATTAAACATTTGTAGTGAATTCACTAGGACGATCAGGGTAAAAGCACTCCTCAATTTTCTCAACGTTCTGTTACTTAAAAAAAAATCATGACTGAGGAGAAAATAAAAGCAGTCATCCTTAATAACAGTAGAAATTAGTTACATTACTCATTACAAATTATTCATTGCAACTAGTATATTACTCAGTACAAATAATTTTAAAAAAAAATGTTTGGGGCTGTAAATATACTCAAAAGATTATGGACTGCCATTTGAGGCCAATATTAAATATACGATGCAGTCCTCATGCCTCCCTGCAGCAGGTCTATGGCATGTTCACGCAGGTGAGCAAGAACCCTAGGCATCTTTATTCTGGTGTTCTTCAGAGTCAGTAGAAAGGTCTCTTTAGTGTCCTAAGTTACTGTAACTGTGACCTTAATCACCTACCGCCTGTAAACTTTTCGCGTCTTAAGGACTGTTCTACAGGTTTATGTGTAATAATTGTTTACGGTTCATTGAACAAGCATGAAAAACATCATTTAAACCCTTTCCAATAAAGATCTGTAAAGCTTATTCGGATTTTACTAAATTATCTTTAAAATACAGTCTCCTGAAAAAGGGACGTTTCTTTTTTTTTTTTTTTGCTGAGTATATGTTTCATGATACTACATTTGACAGCAAAGGGAAAAAAATGCGATCTTCAGTCTATTTTCTATCCTTCAATATTTTTTTTCAGACTTAAATGCATGTGCTTGTGTTGAAATGTGGTGATCTTTTTCTTCATTTTGTTGTGTGCACAGAGCTACTCTATTATCCTCTATGTTCCATTAAAGTACCAATATTTCAGACCATACAATGACAATACAAATCTTCTTGACATGAAATGCTTCTTATGCGCCTGTTCAAATACTCCAAATGCTCTGCCTTGATCAGGTGCTTTGTAACGTGCTGAAGTACAGACATCTTTAAAGCAGCAGGGTTGCATACCGTGCCTTGATTATGTTTCAAAGTGCTAATTACAATCCATTGACACTGTGAGCGAGAGACATGAAGCTGGGATGATGCTAGCGTATCACTAGCAGCGAGTACAAAGTTTTCTACAGTTCGCTCTTGTATGTGTGTGTGTGTGTGTGTGTGTGTGTGTGTGTGTGTGTGTGTGTGTGTGTGTGTGTGTTTTTCTTTCTAGTGGAGTAACTGACGCTTCTCAGGTGGAATTTACAGTGATTGAATGCTTTTGTCCATTAGATTTCCTAACTCTGATGATTATTATGCAGTAATTCCAAGGCAACACCATCACGCAAAAAGATCAAGCTAATGATATGTTATAAGAGTAAGGAGAGAAGGTGTTAAGCCATCCATGGTACTCAGATGAAAGCACGTTAACCCTATGTTCAGTTCAGTTCAGTGAAGAAATAACAATATTCTTACTTTTAGGTAAAAAATAATGTTATAATTTTACCTAAAAGTGGAACAATGGTTAAAAATATATATATTTTTAAGTATGTGGTTGGTTCATATCATATCTATATGACAGAGATGATGTTAAGGGTAGTGGCTGAATAGCTATTAAGTTTTACTAGTAAATTTTTTGCATAGTTCAAACAAAAACCTGGTTTAATCCTTTAAAGCAAAAGAAAAAAAAGACTTTCCCCAGCATAGTCTTACAGAATGTGCATTTGACTCCAGAATTGACTTCAAGTCTAAAATATTTTCAGTCTATTAAAGTGCATTCAGTCTGCTTTTTTTTTATTTATTTATTTTATTTATTTATTTATTTATTTAACCATCTGCCTCAGTGTTTTTACATTGCATCAGCTAGTGGACATCCTCACAGTGGTGGCTAGTGACTATATCAGTTGACTAGTTTATATAATCCCTAGTTAAGGACCACACTGTAAAGCCGGATAAGTTCATTTAACTCAAAAAATTTGAGGAAACTAATTACCTCAAAATCGTTAAGTTGATAAATCAATTTCTTTAAGCCAAATACACTTAAATATAACAAGTTTGAGTTATTTTTTTGTTATATTAAAGTGTATTTGGCTTAAAGAAATTGATTTATCAACTTAAAAATTTTGAGGTAATTAGTTTTTTGAGTAATTATTTTTTTTTTTTGAGTCAAATTTTTTTTGAGTTAAATGAACTTATCCGGCTTTGCAGTGTATTAAAAGAGAGAAAGAAATGAAAATTACCTTTTTTTTTTTTTTTTTTTTTTTTGTAAATCTGAAACAAAAAATGTGGCATTAGTCTCTGTCACGTTCCAGTCATCTCTTATTTTCACTCCCACTTCACTGCACACACACCTGCTATCAGTGGAATGCTCAATCAGGCAAAGTGGTAGTGTGTGTCTATTTCCAAAAACATTGTTTTAATGCTTTTTTATGCTTTTGATGAATATTTTATGAAGTCTGAATAATAAAAAAAAGGCCTAATTTATTTTGAAGAATAATGCATATACACCTGTACACCATTATTCTGTCATCCCATTTAAGGTAGTTTCCTCCAGCTGATATGCATTTGTTGCATACGACTTTTGGAACTGATGTACAACTACAGTATGTTCTGCATTCTGCATTATTATATATAGTTCAGGTGTCATCAGCTGAACAAAGTGACAGCCATACTCCAGAAATGATCTCCAGAGGCAGGTCATAACCTTTATACATTCCCATTTTTAGAAATACTCACACCCAATGCTCCTCATTTCTGAGCATTTCCGATATGATGTGGAAAGAGTTCGATCTGTCCTTGAGAGATGATGAAGACACTCGAGTCACTTCAGATTCAGTCAGCAAATCTGTTTAGTTGCATGGCGTGCCTACATGTGCAGCCTGATCATGCTGTCGTCTGAGGCAGACAATAAACAGCTTGAGTAGTGTTACATAGTTTATAATCGTTGCTTTTTTGTCTTATTTTACAGTAGCCTTATATGGAAATCTTTAGAATTATTTTCAAGGCACGAAATGCTGGAAATCAGGAAATCTCCAGCTGACTGTACAAGTCTAAACACTACTCCCTGAAACCACTCAACTGATCCACTGAAACACAGAGGAGCGAATCTCACTCTTAACCGAAACGATTCACTGAACAAATATTGATTCCTTGAAGCATGCCAACAACCCCCCCCACACAGATTTTTTCTCACCAATTTGGTTACTCACAATTCTTGGAAAACAAAATGCTGTGGTGTAAGATTAACATCTATTGTTATTATAGTGCTGTTAAAGTAAAATAATCATGATGGGGGTGTTAACACTAACTCAACCCCAACCCCACCCCAGTGTTGATTATTTCCCTGTAACCACACTCCCTCAAGGGTTTTATTCCTTACATACATGGCCTTCTATACAGACATGTTACCTAACTCTTTTTCTTCTTGAGCAGATCTTTTTCGGTATATTCAGGATTTAAAATTGTTTAAAAAAAAAAAAAAATCGATAAAGTGCTGAAGGGAAGAGAACAAAGAGAGAGAGAGCGAGAGAGAGCGAGCGAGAGAGAGAGAGAAGGGGGGGATAGAGAGAGAGAGGGGGGGGAAGAGAGAGCGAGAGAGAGAGAGAGAGAGAGAGAGAGAGAGAGAGAGAGAGGGGGAGAATAGAGAGAGGGGGGGAAGAGAGAGCGAGAGAGAGAGAGAGAGAGGGGGAGAATAGAGAGAGAGAGGGGGAGAATAGAGAGAGGGGGGGAAGAGAGAGCGAGAGAGAGAGAGAGAGAGAGAGGGGGAGAATAGAGAGAGAGAGGGGGAGAATAGAGAGAGGGGGGGGAAGAGAGAGCGAGAGAGAGAGAGAGAGAGAGAGAGAGAGAGAGGGGGAGAATAGAGAGAGAGGGGGGGAGAAGAGAGAGAGAGGGGGGGAGAGAGAGCGAGAGAGAGAGAGAGAGAGAGAGAGAGGGGGAGAATAGAGAGAGAGGGGGGGAGAAGAGAGAGAGAGAGAGAGAGAGAGGGGGGGGGGACAGAGAGAGAGAGAGAAGCATTATTTGTTTGTGTTTTGATTGAATCAGGCGTAGGTGTGGAGTCATACTGGTGCTTTATGCTCTACATTATTTCTCATTAGTTGCCTTTACGTCACTCTCGGATCTCAAAACAAACCTTGAGAAAGGAAAATGAGGAATGGAGGATGGAGGATGACCAAAAATAAGTTCAAATATAACAAAAATAGATCTTATTTCTAGTCCAAAAGGGACAGAAAAGCCTGTTTATCTGAAATGCCTATAGAAAAATGTCTCACTTATGGTCTATACACACACACGAACACAGTAAATACTTTCATCCTGCCTGTTTCACACACACTCCATGCGCTCTTATACAATCTGATCAATGCTTTCACAGACTGAGTGGCAACAGCTGCATACAAACAGATCTCACGCAGCCTACACCCCACTGTGGGTTTGTTCCAGGCTAACCATGAAGAAAAAACGGTCTTTACATCCCATATTACATTTCCCAGCAAATAAGTCACAAGTACGCCAATATTTTTGCTGGTCATATTGTACAATGTGTCGAACATACAACAGTGTGAGTGGTTATGCAACCTCGTTCCTCAAAAATCATGTGATTTGGACTTTTGCATGACTAATAACTCAAAGTAGCTGCAGCCGAAAGTGCTGCTGCGATGTTCCCATCAATGATAATAAAGTATTTAATGGCAAATTAAGCCATGTTGGGTGCAGCCAGTGCTCACCAATCGGCAGTAAACACAATTAGATTGGCCATCTAATGTGGCTCCAAGTGCAAATGGAAAAGATAATAAGAATAAAAGCAGGCAAATGAGCGTCCTTCGAAAGGCTGATGGTTATGTCCATTTTATTTCCATTTTATATTGATGAACTGGGGTATGCATATACATTTACACGTTCATGTGTGCATGAACTGTAGTAATATCAGTTAATTTAGCATCAATTAAAATGGAATTAAGCATAGCATGGGTTAAAAAGGTGTCTATAGGCTGTATTCAGAAAGCATTTTTTCCCCCACTTTGCTGTTAAATGTAATGCATTTTTACTATGATTATAAATGAATCAGACATGGCAAGCATTGAAATAAGCAACTAAAAAGAGTTTAGTATACTGTTAATATAATATACGGTTACATGAATAATCCTAGCTGTATTTATCACATTAATGCCTGCAAAATGTAATAATAAGGCTTCTAATGTCATTATTCATTAGTTTATAAAATAGCACCTGCTCCAGCTTACCCGTTTCTTTGGCTTTTTTTTTTCCCCTTCTTCTTTTTTTATTTTATTTTTTTATTCCATCTACTGACAACAAATTGTGCACACAACTTAACACAGCTACCAGATAATGAATCATAGTCTTGAAACTGTAATGTGTGTGCGGGATGCAGGCTATTTTATCCGGCGTGTGCTATTTGGAGTTGCTGAATAAAATAACGCTGATGTTTTTATTATTTCAGTGTGCTCTCTTGTGAAGAATATATTTCCACGGTTTGAAGCAAAATGCTGACCAAGAACTTGTCTGGTATAAACTTATAACTCAATTAAAGTTAATAATTATAACTTTATCCCTAAAAATTCAGTTCTTGGAATAAGCAATATCTTGGATTAAGATGCTGTTTACTTTAGATACTTTGTGGACTTTTGTGTGTGTGTGTGTGTGTGTAATGAGGATATAATATGGAAATTGCGCATTACTATTTATACTATGGACTGAAGCACTATTCAGGTGTTACACAAGAGTTACACACACGGAGAGCAGTATTGAGTCCAGCACCACTGTTTGATGTTAACACAATATGTCAATTCAAGCTGTGGTCTGTAAATGTGCTCAAAGAATCGAAGGAATGTAATTTGAAGACAATATTAAATACACAGATATAACTGTATTAATTACATAATATTAGTCACACACACACACACACACACACACACACACACACACACACACACACACACACACACACACACACACACACACACAGAATTCAAACTCTGAATTCAGCTCATTACACCAATATTTTAACGTGACTGCAGTTAAGAAATAATAACTACATGTAAAAGGGGTCTTCCTTACAACACCAGCTTCACCCAAAATATTTTCTTATTTTAGGAACAGTTAACAAGCGAACCGAAGAAAAAAACTTTATCACAGTTAACTCATAACAGCTTGCTAAACCTAATCAAGAACCTTCCCTTTTTTCCATAGTACCAAATAAATAAATAAATACATACATAAAATCCTCCCCTCTAACAGCTCAATGAGCCTTGGAAAATATTTCCAATAACGATGAAGGATTGAAATTCTGAAATTAGACATAAAACTTACGACATGAACACAGCACCCATACCCTCTGTTGAGATCATTAGTGTTTTACAAATGGCCTGTTTCTTTAATAAGATTGGGAGTAAACTGGTGCTACTGCTGAGTTCTAATGGCTGAGCAGAGTCTCTCTGGAGAGCCATGAAAGTGTGCGCTGCATTTAAACACTTCACTTTTATTTCACAACTCTTACTATAAGTCATTCAACAACTATGTACTACACAGCCAGAACAGTTTTAAACTCTCTACATCAGCTGTATGAAACAATAGCATGATTTTCATTATATCGCTCTGCCTGCTTAGAACATTAACATTGGCTGCAATGACTTTGCAAAAATGAAAACTATTTGATTATAGACTGGTAGAATAGATTCAAATTCGAAGGATGGCTCCTAGAATTGAGTTAATTACCACACAGAGGTGGCGATATATCCGCTTTAGCCATAGCATTTAAGAGTTTTGACTCTATGGCTATACACGAGGCACCTGAAAACTTCCCTTCTTTTCTTTCTCAGCCAAAGCAGCATTCAGACCAAACAGCAATAACATACATCCAGTGAAACTCCAATTCCCTGTAGGAGAAAGAACAGAGGGCATAAAAGATGCATTTGTGGTTACTTTTGTTTGTTTTGAAGTGTTGTTCATCAGCCAATCCAAACTTGATAAATTTTGCATAGAAGAATGCTCAAAAATATCAGAATCTAGCCAATTATACCACGTATCGACTCAGGAGAACGAATACTTATGCAAAAATCTAATTTTACGTCTCACCAAGATGTTTCCACCAGGTCGGCTGGGGCACCGGCCTGCGCATTGCGGCTCCTCACCTCAGCTAGGAGCTGTTGTTGTGGCCGGCTGTGGAGTCGGCCTGACAGAAACATCTTGGCGAGGAGCCATGCTGCACAGGCTCACTCAGTCGACGCCCCCTGCCAAGGCTGACGGCTGAAGGGCAGCTCTGATGGCTTTCTGTGACGAAGTTCCTGTTTTTGCATTATTTGCCAGGAGATTTTCACCTGTGTCAGTATTTCAATTAACCCCCCCCCAATTGTTATCAGACCATTACTACTTCATGGCCAGTAGCACTTTAAATATTTCCAGCCAGAAGTAGCACTCCAACTGGAACATGCACTAGCATTAGCCTTTATGAAGACAGAACTGTCAGAACCCAAGACAACTACATAACTGTTTTGTGTACACACACACACACACACACACACACACACACACACACACACACACGAAAACACTTGATCTTTCAAAACATTTCATAGTACTCTATCCTTAGACACAGTAATTTAGTTCAGAACATGAAGTAATTAAGTAATTCTAATAAATGTCTTTTTTTTTTTTGCATAAAAATCACCGATTTGTTTTCATCATCTTTACTGAAATATTGGATTTTTTTTCTTCAATGTATAACTATTTCTGATTTCCTCATCCTGATATAATATGACGTGAGAATAAGAGCATGAAGCAGAGATTCAATAAATTCAGAGCTGACATTAAGAGACAAATCTTATTTTTGGCCCAGCCTGAATCGACACTCCCATACTGTTCAAGAGCCAACCGTGTCTGCTTAAAGCTATGTTTGTTTTTGGTCCACTTGCAATTCTTTACTTCCTGCCCTCTCTCTCTCTCTCTCTCTCTCTCTCTCTCTCTCTCTCTCTCTCTCTCTCTCTCTCTCTCTCTCTCTCTCTCTCTCTCTCTCTCTCTCTCTCTCAGGGCTCTGTAGGCGCAGTGGGCAGTTGCGATTGTGGAGCTCTGCACTCGGAGATAATAGACTTTTAATGAATGGAGCTGAGAAAGAAGCAGCTGATTTACTATCAAGGCAGGACAGTGCCAGGCAATAACTCCACATCACAATGGGCTTTATCACAGCCAAGCCACTGAAAAGCTCATTTAGAGCCAACACAGGATGAGCCGGCATGATAGAAGCACTGAATTATGAGAACTAGCTCTTCTGTTTATTTCTGTAAGGTTTTTGCTTATCTTTTGTTCGGACTCTCCGTTCAAAATGCGTAACTGTTGGAGAATGACTAGTGGGAAAACAGCATCCTATCCCATTGAAATAGTAGGTCTGGCTTGTTATAGATAGCACACTAATATGGGCTCTATGACACCATCATATGATGCAATATGAAGGGCTAGTAGGGCTAAATCCACCCATGTCTTTCAAATATAAAATAACATCAATGTAAAGTTTCATTTTTGGCACTCACATCAGATTATTTGCTATTAACAAAAGTCTTAAAGCAAATTATTTTGGATTTTTGTGAAACCAAGTGCAATAACACCACCAATGGTTGTAAGAAACATACACAGAATAGTAAAGAAGTGAGGCTGGAGATGATTTCTTTCTAGAACATACTGGACTGTAGATTCAGTGACAGTCATATCAGTTGATGGCTCCAAATCTCCATTTATTATTTTTCAGCTCATGTCACTGTCACTGGTGTAATGAACATGAACAAGGTGAGAAAAACTAAATGTAGACTGACTGAGCAGACATTGTCCACTGGAGTTCAAATTACACAAATTACACATGACACAACTGTTCATTTAGTATTTTTTGGTTTGCAACAACGAGAAAACAAATTTTATGTTTATGTAACAGGAACCCAGGACATGAAACATTTAAAACAAGCTAGAAAACGGTCTTGTACGTCAACCTCACAAAGGTACAAAGGAAAGTAGAAACCATATTTGGTTATTCTGCATGTAAGGACCCATGGTTCGTGAGCCTAGGATTGATACATAACAGTTTGACACTTGCACCAGGTGACAAAGTTTGCACAAAAGTTGCTTTCATTGGAAAAGGTTTTTACTTAATTGGATTAAGGATAAGCCTTCATTTGAAAGCATAGACACTTCGTTGAAAGGGAATGTAGATACTTTTAGACATATCCGCTCTCTTTTTTTTGTTGCCACATGAGCAGATTCAACTAAAGAAACTTCAAAGCTTGGTCAGACAAACATGAACTGGAAAATATAATGTAATTCCATCTCAAACATCATGCTACTGTTTTGTATGTGCACTACCCTGGGTGTCAGGGTGGTATTTGTTTATTTATTTATTTATTTATTTATGTAGTTATTTATTTATTTACTTTCTTTCTGTGTGAGATTCATTTAAACTTGCGCATTTAAATTTGTGTTACATTGTGTATTATAATTACTGTTAAAAAACAAGAAACATTCAATTAAACAGAATAAGATAGAAATCTTGAAAGTCTATCTGCCTTTAAGTGTGCATGTAAAAATTTGTCCTACATCAGTCTTATTATGCCATCGATGAGACAGCATGATATAATGCATTGCGGCCTGCTGTAGCTGAGGGGAGCAATACGTGGATTTGTGCATGAGCTAATGTATTAAACTTTTAAAGAGCCAAAGAGGAAGAATCTCAGGAAAGGACAAGTTCCACAGCATGGCAGAAGAGTGATAAAAGGAGAAACCATCACTGGAGAGAGAGAGAGAGAGAGAGAGAGAGAGAGAGAGAGAGAGAGAGAGAGAGAGAGAGAGAGAGAGAGTGCTGGCATGAGAGGGCCTAAAGAGAGCAGTTATCACTTTACACCCACACTAATCATTTGCAATTAACACAATTAATCAGTGCACTGTGTGTGTGTGTGTGTGTGTGTGTGTGTGTGTGTGTGTGTGTGTGTGTGTGTGTGTGTGTGTGTGTGTGTGCAATTCTTGCCTTTCATCTATTTCATTCATCGCTTTATGGTGACAAAATATTAAATGGAACAAACACGGACCTGACATTTCATTTGCAAATGTGTTTACCAATAAATCTGTATCCAGTAGACCTATGAGATGGGTTTCTACTTAATTTGCCAAGCCATGATGCATTTAATTATTTATTCGCTGGAGTTGAAAGCAAGGATTACAGCAACATCATCATCTGTAACAATCGGCCTATCCAAACATGATGTATTTTACTGTACATTATTGTTGAAGTTTTAAAGGTAAAGCCCACATTAGAATATTGTTTCAAACAAGAAGCCTCGTCACTGGAAATATACAATCTATAAATGGTCTACCAACAACTAAAAGTTAATAGATAACAATACATTGAAATTACTTTGTGTGTTAATTTATTGACTGACACAGAAATTGATCTGTAGCATTTAATAATAATAATAATAATAATAATAATAATAATAATAATAATAATAATAATAATAAAGTAACATATCTCAAAGGCGGAAGAGGAAAATCAAAACTATACTTAAGAAAGTAAAAAAGTGTCCACATTTATATAGTAAATAAATTCACACTTATATACTACTCTTGCAAATTATTCCAACTCAAACTGTCCAGCTTGTAGGTTTATCAGTGTATAGTATGTTTTTTGTTTTCGAATTCTATCAGAAGTGTAGTGGTGGTGATGTTGAAGTCATGCGACTGTGGTGTAGATTGTTTATAGCCTACCCTTAGCTTTTTTTTATTTTTTAAATTTTTTTTTTACTTCTGGTGATTGTATTTAGGCTTCAGAAACTCATAAAAGTTGTGTTCATTGGTGAAGATTATCTTGATGAACAAAATGTGTAAGAATCATAAACTTTTGTTGGCCACAGAGCTTATTTTCTGCAATAATGGAAGGCCAATGGAAAAATCCTATTGGCTTTTTGTCGAGGGAACCAGAGTGATGCTAACCTCCGGGTTGGACTAAAAAAAAAAAAACGTCATCCTTGCAGCACTCTATTGAATTGGGCACCAGAGTAAACAAAATAAAATAGTTAAGACATGATCTTTATTTTTGAATTTGAAAAGTCTGAAAGAAAATGTAAGTAGTAATTTTTTCCCCCTCTTTCTTAAAATTGCGAATGAGTAGATTAAAATGTGTGCTTAGTCTCTGCATGAAGATAAACCTTTGGATATGACCTGGATTTGGTCTTGTTATCTGAACAAATTTTCTCATCTCACAGGGAGGCCAGGAATGACTGTTATTTTGCCTCTCAGTATCATACATTTAACCTCTGCCATGACAGGTAAATGGTGTTTACAGAGTCAATACAGACAGTGCTCATGCTAATGCCTGTTACGTTTTCTCTCAGACTTCCTGACAGCATGCATTAGTTAAAATGAAGACATTGCTGCCTTTATGGCCTGAATGACGCACATGAAGAATAAAATGTGACCCTCTGCACTGCAAATTTATGCCGTTTATTAAAAGAAGCGATTATTATTTCTGAATCTGATTACACCACATTATATCATGGGCCCAGATGGCTCAGCTGGTCTCCATGGATACCAGTGATGTTTAATGGGACCTTGGACTCATGAAATCATGCTTGTGCATGAGACAAAAAAACCAAGATCAGTTCATCAATCACCATTAGATACAGTATGTGCATCAATTGTATTTAATTTATCTATGAATACATGATATGGACTTTGTTATTTTAGAAGGTCAGTGCTTATACTACTGTATATAAATAATCATTAAAGAGAAAAGATCAGCTGTACTCTTATATGAGGTTATATAAGCAAAGGTTTACAACCAAGAAGACACCATTTTCATTTTCCAAAATATCTTTCACCGTTTAGCTCTCAGTGCTTATTGTAGTAGCCTGGGGAAGGTGGATGGTTGCTGTCACACAGTCAGTGCTGTTTCTGCAAATTCATATCCCAGCATGATGTTTTCCTACAGTCCTCTAGGGTAGTATATACTGCTTTGCATATTTCATGTTTTGGCACTGTTATTTCCTGAGAGTATGTGAGATGTGTGCTGCACAAGTACTGAGTACAGACTCATTGATGACTCCCTGGTGAGGACATTATTGCATCCTGTGCATGATATGCCAGCAATACATTATCTGTTTTACTGCTAGCGTCAGAGCTCTCCAATCTTCAGAAGCTCGTCTATAGGTGAGTAGATTGACTCTTTACTCCTGGAGATGGAATACCTTGGCCAAGATATGAGTTAAGTTAGTTAAGTTAGAGATTTGTTAGACTCTCCTCTAACTTTACCAAGTGTGGTTAACACTATCCCTTCTGCCTGATAAAACTGACTGAGAAATCTTTTTCATTCTAGGGTCGTTCTTTGTACCTGATGCCAAAGAAGCCCTGTATATTAGAGCTCAGGTTTCAAAATCTTGGACAAAAGCCAGATTGGACAAATGGACCATTCATGTGGCACTTCTGGATCATCACAACCCTGTTCCATGTTCCAGTACCCATAAGGGACCTGCCTGCCTCACACTAACCCAAGGCAGCAGAACAACATGGATAGGTAGCTAAGTGGCCCTTGTCTATCCTGTGAGGTAGGCCTTCAGCAGCAGCACTCACCACTACAATGTCTTGTGCAACAAGTCTGTGAAGCACAGCAGCTGGAAATGAAATGCTCTACTGCTGAAACATTTCCCATCGGATAGCGACTACATCGGTTAAGTTGGTTTCAGGGATACAAATTCTGGTTCAGTGGCTAAGATCTTGACTGAGAAATGGTTTTATGTGTATGGGGTGCCAAAAAGGATTCACTCCGACCAGGGGCGTAGTTTCGTATGCATGGTGTTACTAAAAGTAGAATTACCCCTTATCATCCTGAGGGTAATGGCCAATGCAAAAGATTTAAACAGACATTACTTGATTTTTTTCTTCGTACCTTGCCATCTAAACAGAAACGAAAGTGGCTGCAATTGCTGCCACAGCTCCACTTTGCATATAATCCAACTGTGCACGACTCAACACTCTCTTTATGAGCTGATTTTTAGTCAGAAACCTAAATTGCCTGTTGACCATCTGCTTGGCAGTAGTGATAAAGCTGAAGAAGAGTGTTCCCCATCAGATTGGGTTGTCAGCATCAAGAGTATTTGATGTCGGTTTATACCAGTGCCCAAAGGCACTTGGAGACTGCAGCTGAGCACCGTAGGGCTGGCTTCCTGGAGTCAATATCCATACTCCCTCCTGGCACTTTAGTATATTGTTGAAATTACTTTCATGGCCTCCACAAGATCCCGGATATCTGGAGTTATACTGTCTTTGAAATCGTTACTTGCACTGATGAAGTGAGGACAGTGTATAAAATCAGACCAGGGGGAAAAGTTGGCCCTAATAAGGTCATGCATCGCTCAGAGCTAAAGTTGGTTCCCCATGGCACAGATAGGCCCTGTCAACCTTGCAGAAGGGTTTCATTTTCCTCTCTTAGACCAAGTAGTGAGTCGAGTCCTGAGGACACAGAAGTGGGAAGTCAGCTACAAGTAGTTCTGGTCCATACTAGAGTGGGTGCCCAAGTTGATTCTGATTGGTTGATCGGTACAGTATACTGCACATGAGTGTTACAATTTATTGTTAAAGTGGGTTGTTTTATTGTGTGAAATTTACGCATCAAGACAAATGACTCTTCTGTAGAGAAGTATTAATATAGTATTACTCTTTTAGGAAGTGTATGGCTGTTGTACTCCCCATAGATTCCATAATCAGCCAAAAGCAACAAAGGTATTTTTATTTTATTTTTATTTTGCCTATGTAATGCTGGGATAGCTAGCATATTTTAACATTGTTGATTGTAATAAATAAATATATATGGACAGTGGTTTCTATTTGAAACGGTAATGTTAAGATGTGATGTTAGATTTCAATGTATTTTTTATCTGTTTAGATATAACAATTACAGTTGTTTTTACTGAGAATATGGTTTTGTTTTACATGGGTTGACATATCGTGTATTTTTGTTTTATTTACTGTTTGTCCTTTCTTTTTAAAGTTCTATTTGTCCTGTGCAACTGACCACTCTTTTCCCCACCAATCTTTTTGTTTATCAAATAGATGAGGGGTTTGGGGACTATTGTTGCTAATTTATTGTTGTTGTTTTTTTCTTCCTGTTTATTGTTGGGACATGACTAGCCAATTATATTTGGGTACTTGAGTTAGGCCATTATTTACAGCTTTGCATATTGGAACTAAAGGGGGGATATTCACTCTCACCTCTAAGTGGGGTCTGGAAGTGGTGTGTGTCTGAGTCTTTAGTCATTAGTGTGATGTATTTTTTTTGTTTTTTTTTGTGGTGTTTTATTTTGAAGTGTTATGTTACCCCTAGAGTTACTTGTACTGCCATCTTTTATGAGCAACTCTGGCCAGTTTTTGAGTGAATTCAAATGAGACCGGATTCCATGTATTAAATAAAAGTAATGTTTTGTTTATTGTAATTTTGCCTTAGGTATATTCATTGAATTGAATAGCCATGCGGGAAGCCCTCGGGTGATCCGGGATCTCCTACCCACATAAAAGTGGAGTGGTGTAGTCAAGAGTAGTTTAAACAGCACCCCCTTTACCTCATTACATTTTGCTTTTCCTGTCTGGTGTATTTTGTTTGTTACTAATCCCCACCACACCATGGAGAAGGGAGCGATGTGAGTTCTCTCTGTCTTTCCAAACATTTAGTGCTCTGCTGCATATATAATTATTGATGCCTGCTTCCTTCATCCAAATTGGTTTGAGGGATTTGGACAATCTCCGTTTACGTGGCCGACCTTTGGCGGCGGGATAATGTATTAGAGTGGGATTAGTTTTGCTTATTTACGTTTATATTTTTTCGATGTGCAACAAAGGCTAGGCTTTTGATTATTCCGTATTGTGTAGATTTGAATGTGTATATTTTGTGTTGTAAGTGTATTGGTGTGTGTTACTAATACATTGTTTTATATTCAGGAGCTGAGGGTCACTGAGGTGGGTGTCCTGGTACTGTGGTGGTGGGGTGCCGATTCACTAATTGGTGTGTCCTTACTTGGTGTGGTGAGTGGTGTGTAGTGAGGTTGTAAATGAGCGTGTGTTGTCTTGGCCACCTCCTGACAAAGGGCCTCTTGTACATGTCCCTCAGCCCTGTACAATCTTGTGTGTGTATTAGAGGGGTTATTTTGATTTATTAATTACTCTTACTGTGTCTTTGCTGCTGCGAATGAGTTTTCATTTGAGTTTGTTGGTTTGTTTGGATAACTGTTCCGTTGAAGGCCCAAAAAGAGTCCTGTGTATGAACGCGTCAGTCTCAGGTGAATTATTTTAGTTTTCTTTTGACGTTTTCTTGAATGTTATTTTCTTTTGAACCGCATGTTTCTTAATAAATTCTTTCTTCTTGTATCTTTGTGGATATTGTAGATTCTGATTTAGTGCTTTTCTTCTTTTTGGTTGTTTTGGTTTGTTGTGTGCAGTTTTTCTTGTGCCATTTATTGTTTCACTTGCCATACTTTCTTTTGGGTTGGGTCTTTTCATTTGATCAAATGAAATTAAAGTGTTTTTAATCGTTAGTAAAAGTGTATTGTTTTATGGGAACCCACACCTCTGACCATCTATATCTGATAACAAACCTGTATGCTTTGGATTGGGTAGAAACCTGTGGCTTATAGTGAGTTCCCGGGGTGTGAGGCCTTCGGTGGCGTAGTCAACATAATAACCTTTCTAGTCTAGTTCTTTATATTCTCTGCCCATCAGACCGCTATGGTGGCTACAAGAAGAAAGATGTTTTTTTGTCCAATTCCCGATATGAAATGGTCAGATTGGTTCGTCTGATTAGTATGCTAAGTGTGACAGATCTATTTCAAGCCATACAGCCACAGGACTGTTTCACATCTGTGGATCTGCATGATGCTTATTTTCATGTTCTCATTGCCCCAGAACATTCATTCATTTTATGTGTTGCCTTACAAGGGCAGGCTTTTCAATTCTATGTCCTGCCCTTCAGCCTCTCTGTAGCACTGTTTATGAAAATGCAGACTACTCACTGCCTAATGTCATTCACAGAGAGTACAGGGTCAGTATGAGCCAGTGCACAACTGGCCAAATGTACAGCCTTTGCACCACTGTCACTATTATGGATGACACTGCAGTGCATTCATTAGACCATACAACATGTGCAACTACTAATGGAACCAGTGAAAGATATAAAGCAACTATAAAGTGTCTTTTCAATGCATTAATACTGGCCATCTCTATGTCCAGAAGAGTAGGAATATTGCATATCTCATCAGTCTGCACATAGTGTCTGCAGTGAGGACTGCAAATCAAGCATGTCACACAATGGCCAAACTCAGCATTCCTACCAAATATATTGAGGCTGCATTGTATCAATAAACTGATCAATCATTCTTCCCTTGCAGGTGAGAATATGCCTAAGCTGGCTTTGTGTCCAATATGGCCCTCAAGCACTATGCGGACTTGCGTGTCAGCTGGTGGGTGAAACTGCTGTGAAACTGAATACTTTATGGAGCACCATAAAGGGGATCTGTTGTCTGAAGTCACATTATCCAACTGGGTAAAGGAAGTGACTGCGCAAGCATACTTGAATGCAGGTCAAAAGGCCCCTTCTTCCACTGATTGCCATTTGACATGTACTATTGCTACCTCTTGGGCAACACTAAGAAGGCGGATTGTATAGCGTTTTATCACTGCCCACGAGTGCTGTGCTGAGTTTGAGCGATTCTCACCCTTAATAGATTCTTATCCTCAATATGAACAGCACCAGCACACTGAACAATTCTTATTCTCAGTAAAGTATGGTATCGCCACTATTAAAGAGTGGCAGTCCAAACAGAAGGTATTCGAATAAAAAATTACAAATGTAATACTGATTCTACCACTGCGTGAAGGACTGCTGGGCCACAGGGAAGAATGAAGTTGACAAGAATAGCCAGGGGAAGAGCTTGACATATTGGGGATCTTTTACTGGCTGCTCATGTGAGCTCATGGTCGTGATGACTTTGCTAGAAAATGAGCAAACAGGTTTACTCCACTAGTACCAAAGGAAACTGCCCTGGCGGTCCTCAGCGCAGCTTGCTAGAACCATGGTTATATAGTATATGTAACCCTTTATTAAATGCTATTATTGCAAGTAAACAGACAGCTAATCTACATTATCAATAGTATTAGTAATAGCACTGTTATTAGTATTAAGGTCATACAATGGAGGGGGCACTATGAGCTATTTATGAGCATTTTATGCTGAGATGCCAGGAAAACAACCAAGCAGACAGATGCTGCTTACACATGCATATCTTAGACAGCCCTTACCTTTAAGTAGAAATAATTCCAGAGGAGTGAAATGATTAGCTGCCAAAAAAAAACAAAAACAAAAAAAAAACCTATGGAGTTGATGAGTTAAATGTGTGTTGGGCTTCAGATGAAGGCAGTGATTGTGAATTTTGTACAACACATTAAAATCAGTTTAGATTATTCTGAACCTACCCTGTACTTAGATCTATAAAGCACATAAGCATTGCAGGGATATATTACATGCCTATCTAATGTCTGCATTCTCCCAGTACTTCAGGGCTTTCCTCTGGGTACTCCAGTTTCCCCCCACCGTACAAAGACATGCATTGTAGATTGATTGGTATTTCCAAACTGTCCATAGTGTGTCAATGTGTTTGTGATTCTACAATGCAATGGGTTGGCACCCTTTCCAGGGTGCCCCCTGCCTTGTGCCCTGAGTCCCCTGGGATAGACTTCAGGCTCCCTGTGACCCAGTGTAGCATAAGCGGTATGGAAAAATGGATGGATGGACTCTTTACCTCCTAAAAGTGTTGTACTTGAAACTTTCCTTGAAAGGGAAACTCCATGCTGAAGGGTTCTGCAAAGACCATTCAAAGGGTTACCCCAAACGAAATTTGACTTACTTTCATGTCAACAATTAAGTCTTATCACTTGTCGTTTGTCTCTTGTGGCCATGTAGCTACCATTATTCTTGGCACTTGTGAGTATGCACCGTCCAGCATTGTTATTTTATTTTAATTCTGAGAAACAGTAGTAGTTTTTTTTGCAAATCAAACAGTAAATGGGAACTAAGTGCAGGTAGGAACTAAAGTTGAAGATCAGAGAACTGAAGAAATGTCGGACCACATACACCACAGGGTTGATCCAAGGAAACATTCATTTGAACCAATCATTTGATTTGTAATTTTACAACATTACACATAATTTGCATGAACCTGAGAAAATCTCAATTCAAATGTTGTAGGTTGAGAGTGAAGTTATATATTTCTGTAAAGCTGCTTTGAGACAATGTCTATTGTAAAAAGCGCTATACAAATAAAATTGAATTGAAGTTAAAATGTTAATATCTACATATTTGTGTACTAGTAAAATAAACAAACTAAACAACTAAGTCCATTGGGCAGCAATTTTGGGCAAAACGTTTAGAGGATAAAAATGCCTTCAGATTGTATGCATCTATACGTCTAAAATAACAAGGACGTGTGTTATTTTAACACCTAGATAAATGTCTGTACATTAACAACAGCGCCTGTATTCATCACGCCTCTCAGAGTGGGACATCAGTTAGAACTGCTAGAAAATTCTGAGACTGATGTCCTTTTGATTCTAAAAAAAATTCATTAAGATAATTAATACACACGAGCACTCATAAATAACAAAATTGGGAGAGGTAGCTGCAGAGCACACATTTTTCAGCAGTAAAGAATCAGCAATGTTTGGAATCAATCAACCAGCAGTCAAACATTGTGAGCACCTAAAGCGCCTATAAATATCATTCTAACATTTATCTCCCTAGCACTCATTTGAAAATAATAAACAATGCATTCGTGGAGATTGCTGTCTTGCCAGAGTCCTTTGAAGGAAATCAAAATAATGAAACCACTATAAATGACTAATGTGTATTGACGATATTACAGATAAAAGTAGATATTTCAGGACAAAAGTTCAGAGTGTAAACACCATCAAGACACAACAGAGACGTAAATAACAAAAATGTCCAATGTTGATGCATCTTAATATAAACACATGCGTTAAAATGATATGAAAAATTAATTTTAATATGATGCAAGTATAAACAGTGGCGGTGTATGCATAGGGACAGGTGTTTGCCAAATATACATATATATATATATATATATATATATATATATATATATATATATATATATATATATTTGACAAACTTTTTATCATCATTAAGTCCTCATTCACAACTCCATACATTTTGAAATACTAACCACCTCTTTTGAGTGATCAACAAGCTGATGTTCCACTGATTGTGTTGCTTTTGTAGAGGTTCATGAGGATTGTGGGGCAGTGCATGCTATCCCATTTAGCTTCACTTTTTATTAGACTCATTATTGCACCTAGTGCTCAAAAGTGGAACAAGTGCTTACAGACGTCCATTACAGCAGGACCCATGCTGCCCCCATGCTTGTTCTGTGAATGATTTGTTTCTGATTGGGGCATGGACAGTGAACAGGATAGCTAATGATAATCCATTTTCTGATTTGTCTCGCAGATTGTGACAGCAGTGTCAGGAAATACACCTGCGGTGTAACCTCTTTTTAAAAAGCCATTTGAATGTAAGTTAATTGAACACTGATATTTTTTTTTTGGTCCTTAGTTTTCAGTCCTTACCCTGATTAGATATAATTTGATTAGCAAGTTTAATCTACATTCTTATCTAGCAAACTATGTAGCTAGCTAGGTTTTTCACGTGTCTCTGGAATGCAATTATCAGCAACGAGACACCATCATCATTGCACTAATTACTACTTAATTATTACAATTATACTGTTCAATTGCAGTAAAGCTGTAATTGAAACATTTGAGCATTTGAAAGCTCGATGAGCTAAATTTCTTTAGAAATGAGGTAACTTTATGAGAAGTTCATTTGGACTGGGTGTAGAGACTTTTAGACCAGACTACATCCTTCTGATCTCTCGTTGAAAATTGGTGTACATAGTTTCAAGTTGACTCTTGACTACATATTAATGGGATACTCTAAAAATCACTGGATAGTCGTCATTAATAATGTCCTTTTTGCCCCACCAAAATCCATAATCATTAGTAGTATACTCCTGATTATGAGTATAAATTGTCTACACGCATACTGTCTACCTGCAGAGCTAACCTGAGAACACCAGCACAGCCGCTCGATTACATGATGCGGTCATCAAATGTGGAAGGAATTTAATTCATACCTGTCGATCTTACTCATCACTGAAAGTAACATTAAGTAATAATGTAACTCCTGGGTCATATTCTGAGCTGTGAGTAATTTTAGACATGGAAACACTTTAAGCATGGTGACATGGTGAATATAAGGCCCCAGATCACAGTCTAAAAGTATTGAACAGTGATCTAAACCAATATTGAAGTAAACTTGCTGTATGCTCCGCATCCTTCCTTCTCATTTCTCTAAAGCTGCATTTTTGTAGGTTATCTTTTTTCCTCTTGAATGGTTGCGAGATTATGTGCATCAATTTGCACAGCAAAGACTCTGATGAATCTCGCTTGCTTCACTAAAGTTTGAGAGGGAAATCAATTCTTTAACCTTATTAACTCTCATGGAATCTCAGATCTTTCCTTACACCAAGCTACTCAGTTTACCATATGTATGCTAGCCTGAGAAAACACTTCACATGGTGAAATGCTGACATTTTCAACTGAAAATGGTTTGAAAACCAATTAAATCAACCGAAATGTGTTTCTTTTTGCACTTATTTCAATCACAAGTATGTTTTGTTTTGTTTTTTTTTTAAACTCTGGTTACACTAAAAAGTGAACAGAAGAAAGTTTAAGCATTTATGGATTTCATTCAAACTATATATGAAAATGGCATGAGCAAAACATGCCATATTTACAATTTAAACAAATTCATTACTATATGCATAATACTTTGTCATTATAAGTTCTCATGAAAGTATTTAGCATATATAAATCAGACACATTACATGATAGTATAATGTAAGCTTAGAGCAATATCGTACTAACAAATATCATGATTTATTATGCTGAGGTTCGTCATTTATGTGTTATACTTCAATAAAAACATACCTTTAGTATGTAGCAAGACAATCCTCTTCAGGTTTATAGTTTTATAAGTACCTTTTTTTTTTTCTGAAGACCTAATGGCACTTCTGTGCTAACTTCAGCCTTTATGTCAATACATATCACTTTATATAGCTCTATGAGTGCTTTTAAAAACACTTTTATCAAAGTGAGATTATATTATTAGGCCTCACTGCTGATTCCTAAAGAACTGCGTTGCGTTGTGTATTTAGTTTATTGAAAGCATATTACTCAGTATTTGTGAGATCGTATATCACAGATAACATGCCACTGAATTTTTGCAGTGATCCAAAGCAAGTAGCTTTGTTTTGAGTTCTAAATCTAACCTCCTAAAATGGTGAAGAGAGGAGAGAACACAAGGACAGATGGAGCTGTATCTAACAGCACAGATGGACAATTTTAAAAGTTGCCTAAAACTGCAGCGCAGGAATCTCATCTCATCTCTCAATGGCCAGTCTGTGCTCACACGGAATTCATTAACACACTAATCCACATTTCTATCCTCAGTCCAAAAGAACACGTCTGCAATAAGTAGCTCTAGCATTCGAGATTCCATGTATGATAATAGAGATAAAAACAACAACACACTCATCTGAAATCACCCTGACGCTGCATTTGCATGGAGCTTCATAATGATGCATCAGAAGACAGGAACAGAATAAGACACCTGATCTAATTAAAAAACTCCTGTAATCTTAGACAAACTGTGCCGCTAATGAGCCATGCTGTGCACTGCACAGCATCTGTTCCACTAATCATAGAAATACCACATGTGTTCAAACATACCCTTCCCATCCCAACATACCCATCCCATTCTTTCAAATGTGATCCTTGTATAGTCAAGTGTATTGGTTTACACATTAAATGGAGGGAAAGCAAGTAATGCCATAATAAACGGTCACTAAAAGTCACCCCTGACCTGCAGGGATCTCTGACAGGGAGGAAGAACATCTGTTATTCCTGGAAAACATGTCCAGCTCAGGACAGAGATGAAGGAATGGAGGCCACAGGCCTCATGAATAAGTGATGAGTCCAGATGAAGTCGAAGGGTTCACTAGCAAGAATTATGTTAGAAAAATGAATAAAATGAATATTCAAGTTCTTATTGACTGGAAGATGTAGGAATGATGATGTATGACACATGCACTTTAAATAATAAATAAGGTGCTTTATAAAGCTTTATATAATATAACGTTTTAGACAATATCGTGTGGAGAAAGCAGGTACAGTTGCAAAGTGTCACATTATTAACGTAATGGAGGTTAGGACGGATGTAAGTGCAGATAAGAGCTTTTAATAAAGAGAGGCAGGCAGACAAATCCAAATCACGAGACAATAGCGTTGTCAAAATGACAGGCAATGGGTCAGGAGATCTGCAAACAGGCATAAACGAGGCAAGGCGAGAAAGGAGAACGAGAAACAAGCTCAATGACCATGAAACAAAAAGAGGAACAGGGTACAAACGCGTGGTACGGTGATAACACTCAATACTTCGCAAAGTCATTGTGTTCAAACAATCTCTTTATACTGTTGTTGTGAGTGCTGTGAATTTGATGTAGGTGTGAATGATTAGAATGAATGTGAGTGCTCTTGGAATTGCAGTCCACGGCAGCCATGTCTGTAGGCCGCAGTGCAGGATAGGAAATGTAGTCACTGGTTTGCTGTGATGTGACACAAAGGATGTTTTTAATAATAGAAGCAGGCTGGTAAACTATTCCAAAACAGTGTCTAAAAACAGGCAGGCAATCAGCAAACAGTGTTTACTAGGACAGACAGAATCTCAAAACCAAAGAGCAATAGCAAAGTCAGGTCAAAACCAGGATATTCAACACAGTGAAACTTGTTAGGAGCAAATTCACTAAACGATACTTCACATTGACTGTGAGTTTAGTAAGTGTTTATATAGAGGTGAGTGGTGATTGAGTCCAGGTGTGTGTGAGCAGTAGACGGCTGACGGCTGAATGGAACAGGGAATGTGCATGTTGGGAGTTGGAATCTGAGGCCATGTTTGTAGGCAGTGATGCAAACTGAGAACTGGAATTCATGGTAGCCATGTCTGAAGGCTGTGAGGCAGTTTGGGAAATGCAAGTTGATGTCAGTTCCTGTGTAGACATGACAGAGAAAAAAAATCACTCTGACTGTTTTGTGATTGTTGCAGCAAAAAAATGCTCGATTTTCTGCAGCTTTTTAAAAAAACGCGGAAGTTTTCATCTTTTTTGCGGAAAACTACTTTAATTGGCAAAACTGCAATTACATGAAATTGTTCTGCATGGTCTTTCACAGTGATGCGTGTTGCCAAATGAGACCTTTTAGTTCTACTTGTTTGACGCACGTGAATCGAAGGAGGCTTTGGCTGAATGCGTGTTGTGATGATGTCACATGACGGGTCTAGGCCCAAATCTGAAGAAAATATGCGGTCGTTATTTTAATTGTAAGTGCCTGAAAATATTGTGGAGTTTCCTTTATTTTGCATTCATTTCTGCGTTCGCAAAATACTGGAAAGACTGAACAATTAACGCTGTGCTGCTGTTTATGTGGTAGTCTGGGTGAACTCTTTCGATAGTGACATTTTTGTACTGTAAATATTTGTGAAAACTACATGCTTCCATTCCGAAATTACAGTCCAACCCCATTAGAAGACAAAAAAACACACTGATTGTCTTAAAGCAACTGATATGTACTGATTTAATTTCATTCCGATAAATACAAACGCTATAACAATAATGAAATTATGAAAATGAACACAAAATATCTTTATACCAGACTTGCAGAAATATTCACCACAAAACACTGCTCATCACCCTCATACCACCATCTCCACAGTAAAGCATGGTGGTGGCAGCATTGTGTTCAGAGTTTCCTTGCCGTCTTAGTCTTGCCCGCTTGTCTGACTAACAGCCACTGAATTTTGGTGGATGGCCTCCTCTAGGCATGGTCATAGTTGTGTCATATTCTTACAACTTATTAATAATGGATTTAACGGTGCTCCATGCGACGTTCAAAGCATAGCAGCCAAGGCAAGCAGTATCTGATCACTATCTGAATTTGCTAAGCTGTCTGTTTCACTATTATACATATATATTCAACAGCGTGATCAAAGTGTGACATTTACTATGTGAGGGAATTACACATAGTTTTAGACGTGAAGTTTTCGACTGATTCCATTTCTGGCTGCTTTGCAGGAATGCCATCATATTCAATTGAATTTTATTTGTATAAAATACAAATGACAATAACAAGAACAATGTCTATTGTGAGAAAATCGCTGTACAGAAATCTGCAAGATAGATTTAGATCCGGATCCTTAATGATCAAGCCAGAGGTGACAGTGGCAAGGAAAAATCCTAGGCAGGATTAAAAAGAGCTGTACTCAAGAAGTGTGGACTGCTTGTAGGCATTTTTTAATAATCTGAAGATGCTGCCTAGAAAATCGAGTTAAGCACCTGCTTAGTACAAGTCTGGTAACAATGAATTTCTGAGCTTATTGATGCTGAACACAGCCTTAAGACTTCTGTATCCTATTGCACGTGCTCCCAAATCTGTAAAAGAGTAAGGACCCACCTCCTCGTCGAGCCAGTTTTGTGTAGCGCACATATAGCTGAATAGCTTTGAATATCCTCTAATGGCCAACTCAATTAATGGCGGAAAACTCATCACTTCAGTAATGGCTTAATCCATGTGGGAGTATTTGTGTTGTAATGAGAAACAGGTGCAGAGCTTTCTTTTTTCTCCCCCCCCATTGCAGAGCATGCTATCTGGTTGGATTTCATCTTCAGGCTGCGTTATGGGGTTCCAGTGCACCAAACAGCAACGCTGCATAGGATTACAAATGCGATGTGCAAAGCTTTCGAAAACAAGGATATGCACTGTAATCTTTGGCCAGGAAAGAGGAAGAGAGCCTGCAAGGGCTAACCATTACTTGTGCTGATTGCATGAGCCTGCAAAATGTTTTAAAAGTGACATTTAAAAATGAAATTTGAGAATTTTTTTTTGGGGGGGGGAGCAATGACTAGGTAATAACAAAAAATCCCAAACCCTTTATATTATAAGTACTATGTAAGATTTATTTTGCAGTAAATGGTTAATGGTTTCATATATTACCACAATGCCATTTGACTATGTGCTGATAGTAGTGCCAGTTTAATTTTAACCTAATGAGTGCGATGCAGCAGCGCTTTAGTACTTTATTCTGTCCAGCTCTCTCTCTTTCTCATCTATACACTCTGCTCAAACAGATCAGCTTGATAAACTTCAACCTTCATGCTAGTATCACTGTCACTGACATAGTTCTTGTCATAACTCATATACAATCCCAATTCCGAAAAAGTTGGGACAGCATGGAAAATTCTAATAAAAACAAAGAGGAGTGATCCGTCAATGTAGTTTGACTTGTATTTAAACAAAAAATGTATAAAGACAAGGCATTTGATGTTTTACCTAATCAACTGCATTGCTTTTTGAAGGTAAACGTTTATTTTGAAATTGATGCATGCAACACATTCCAAAAAAGTTGTGACGGGGTAATTTAGGACTAATAGCGATGTGACAAATTGAAATAAGAAGGTGATGTGAAACAGGTGAGGCAATCATCTAATCATAGTATATAAGGAGTCTCTAAAAAAGGCCTTTATTTTCAAAAACTATGCAATTGATTAGGTAAAACACCAACTACCTTGTCTTTACATGTTTTTTTGTTTAAATACAAGTCAAACTACATTTATAAATCACTCCTCTTTGTTTTTATTAGCATTTTCCATACTGTCCCAACTGTTTCGGAATTGGGGTTTTATGCCATTTCTGTGAAGGGCATATAATAAATGTAGGCCCACACATAAAAAAATAATACTCTAAAAAATATCTGAAAATTAAAGTCTCACCATGGAAGTTGATGGCCGTTCTTGGGCGAGGTCCATGAGTTCTTCCAGAAAAGTCATTTTTGCAGCCATAACTGTCATCACACCATTATATATATATATATATATATATATATATATATATATATATATATATATATATATATATAATGTATGAACATTAATGGTGCGATAAAGCATGCTTTCATGAACTACAGGTGGCAATGCAGCTAAATCATTGGAGTAAAATGTAGCAGTGTGCTCATATGAGGGAAACAGCATACTTTTCTTCATCCAGACAGCAAATGTGTTCCAATTTTGTGGTGGTAAAACGGATGCCTTAGAGAAAGGGAGCAAATATGAAGGGTGATGTTGTCTCAATCTTGAATGAAATCTCTAATGAAAGAGTGTATACAATGCATTCTAACAAAACTTTTTGATTGATATTTTTGAGCCTTCACACACTGCAATCTCAGTGTCTGACATATTGCTTGTTGTCCCATAATGCACTGCACGTATTCTCTTTTAACACTGTCAATGTTGTAAGTATTGAGTGTGTTTACAAATGAAAGCTTCTTTTAATATTGATATCCAATTATAAGACATAAAATTTTAAAAAATAATCTGTGGCAATCTTTATGAGCTGAAAATTTTGCAGTGTTACAACCTAGAAATGAAAACTTCATTGGGATTATATAACATGAATCAAAATAGCCCATAATACTGAAGCTGGGAGAAAATTCAATAGTTTTAAACTTATTTATGAATTTAAAAAATACATGTTGGAGTTGCGCAAGTATTCATCCCATTGTTGTGAAACCCTGAAATTAGCGACCAGTTGCCATTGGTTGAATGGAGTCAAACTGTGTGCATTTAAAGTATCACATGATCTCAGTATAAATACACGTGTATCCTGAACTAACAGCATCATGTCAACCAAGGAGCTATTAAAACAAAAAAGTTTGAAAATATAAATCAGGGTTTGGTTATAATAAAATATCCCAAACTTTTCATATCCGGTGGAGCATCATTAAAATCATTATTAAAAAAAGAGAAAGAATACGGAACTGCGAATCAGTGAATCAGACTAGAGGAGGCTGTCCACCAAAAACCAATAATCGAGCATCCAAGAGCCCCGGAGTAACTGTCAACGTGATGCCACAACCCCCATGCTTCACTGTGGGGATGGTATTGTTGGGTTGCTGATCTGTGTTGCGTTTTTGCCAAAAGTTGTGTTTTCTGCCAAGGCTGAAAAGTTCAATCTGGTCTCATCAGACCAGAGAACCTTTTTCCACATGTTTGCCGAGTCTCCAGCTAGACATTTAACAAACGTCAAAAGGGATTTTATACTCTTTGAAAAATGGCATTTTTGTGGAGTTTCTGGGTGATGGTTGTACTGTGTACAGCTTGTCTCATCTGAGCTGTAGACCTGTCCAGCTCCTTCAGAGTTACCTTGGTCTCATGGTTCCTTCAATGATTAATGTCCTCCTTGTAACAAAAGGACAAGGGGAAGTACTTCTGCAAGGCACTGTAAATATTCTTTTCTTGGCACTATTTAGGGATATTTTTTCCCATTATATAAATTCATTCAGGAAGTATATAGTAGAATATTAAGAGCACTCCTGTCTTTTATACATTTTTTTCAGTCTTAAAGGCAAATATTTGTATTGTAGTCTAAACGCTATCCATTTAAGCACCAGTGTAAGCCAACTATGAATATGGAGAACCTCCTCTGAAAAAGAGGACACACAGCTCAGTGACCTTAATGCGTTTTGCAGTGCAGTGACTCCAAGTCTGCAGAATCATAAATACAGTGAGGCCCAACCCAAAAGAAACACTGAAGTGAGTGAAAGCACGGGGAACAGGATCGAGTATGGTGTCCTTTCAGCACCAGGGACAGAGACATTAATACAAACATGGATAAAGCTTCAAAGCTGATGTCTGCTGTCAGTATGAGTCCCACATTTATTCCTCAAGTCACTTTCTTTCCTCTGCCTCTGCTTTGCTTTACACAGCTAAGGTGTGTTTCACTCTAGAAAATCTATATCCAAAGAACTCTAATCCTGAGGGATTACACTGGATTTAAATTTGCTCCATCCCATCAGAATTACACCTAAATAAATCACACAAGATATTCAGACAGGCTCCAGCTACGGAGGTTTAACACAGAGGTTTAAAATAGATGAGATTTTGTTTAGAAAGGAGCTTCTGTTTTTTTTATTATTATTATTATTAATTAATTTATTTATTTTAAAAGACAGATTTAAGAAAACTTCAAAAAAGGAGTGGAATAATGATAGAGTATTCAAAGTCATACTTACACTTTACATCTTTTCAGCAGATAATTAAATCCATTTACAACATAGCGCTGTTGAATTCTCAATTCTGACCAGTCAGAATGTGTTAATTAATTAGCTATAAAAGCAAATCAGACAGTAGATCAGTTGAAAAGCAAATCACAGGTTTATATTAATGTGCCCTTTGGAATATATTACTGAAGCTGGAAGTTTTCCGACATGGGAAACTCTTTGTCACAGCCCAGGACAATACCCCTCCCTGACAACAAAAATGAAAACCTCTGCACATGGATCCTCCTGCCTCTACTGGGTCTGGGACATTTCAGTCTTCAGGGCAGAGGACTTTGCATTTTGTGGTCCCTCAGTAATAATATAAAAGCTGTTTTTTTATGTTTGTTTGTTTGTTTGTTTGTTTTTGGTCTTATTAACTTAAAGTGAGACAGAGAAAAAAAAAAAGAGAGGCTGGTGAGGGAACAACGGTTTATAGCTGCTATAACCTACATGATAACCAGAACTAACTTGTTTTGTAGGCAAAATGTTAAACAGATAAAACAGTATTATTTGTTCTTTAATAAATGAAAATGGCTGTGGGAGAAAGGGAATAAAACACCTTCAGATATGCTGTTATTGGAAAATACTCAACTTTGGGATGATGATGAGGATCATGATTAAATTATTTGGTTGGGAAACTACTACAGAGTATATATGTAGAATTATTTTGTCAGGGGAGAAAATTAAAATGTAAATATTGGTGCTTTTAGCTTTCAGAAGGCTCTTTTTTTGGTCTGTTATTATTATTATTATAATTATTATTATTATAATTATTATTATTTTTTTGATAATAGGCTACACTGATTTAAACATATTGTAGCATGTTGTGTGCTTCACCTAGAAATATCACCTATTTATCATAGAGCAATGTAAACAGCATAGCCATTTTCTCCTATAACACCCCAGCCCTAATCCCAGACAAGCTAAACTAATAAAATGAGAGCAAAGCTAAGCTTCTGTTATGAATAGGATTTCATAGGTAGAAAACCTACAAATGTTTGTAATGAGTCTGAAATGTATAGAGCATTGAGGAATGGCTGTAGGCCCCTCCGGAGAGCCATCCACACATCCACATATCAACTCCTGCTCCGCAACGTGACATTTATAAATATGCATCAGAGCCCACACACCACCTCTCAGCACTCAAAACGGTCTCCATGAGCTCTCTCTCTCTCTCTAACTCTCTCTCTCACTCTCCCTCCCTCTCTTTCCCGCTGTCCGCCCACACCAGTCCATCAAGCAGCTCTCTTACTTTACCGGAAGTAGCTCAAACAAATAGTCCTATTTTCATTGCTGAGAACTTTTTCATTTCAGCAAGTATGTACTGTGTGTGTGTGTGTGTGTGTGTGTGTGTGTGTGTGTGTGTGTGTGTGTGTGTGTGTGTGTGTGTGTGTGTGTTGGAGAGAAAGAACAAGCGAAACAGCTGCATTTGGTCCATGTTTATAATGCTAGGGCTTGTATGGACAAGGGCTGATGACATAATGGGGTGAAATTACCCCTGAAATAATGCTCCTGAGCAAGCCTGTAACAGCACTGCGACCAAGAAGAAAGTAATCTGCGAACACTGAAATGTCCATTTACGAGGTGTGTTGCCTGTGTTTTAATTAAATAAAATTTTAATTAAATTAATTGTAATTAAATAGCACTCCACACAACTAATTAGTGTAACTTATGTAAATTAATGTCTAGACAGATCAGTTTGAGATTCACATGTTAATAAAAGGTTTCTTAAGAAATAAAACATTATTATTATTATTATTATTATTATTATTATTATTATTTGTAGTAGTAGTAGTAGTAGTAGTAGTAGTAGTAGTAGTATTGTAAATGTAAATAAATTTATATAAATAAAATGCAAACAAACATTTAAATAAAATATTTTAAAAAAATTAAAAGGTAAATTCAGATAAAAAGATATGTAATATAAATAATACAAAAAATAAAAACTTATTATTGCAAATATTTACATGCTTTTTAATTCACTTCTCCTTTAGTAAATAATTGCTCCAATCTTGGCCACACTAGCCCCGTTTCTACCGCAGGAACTTTCGCCAGGAACTAGGGACTTTTGGAGGTACTCGGTATGTTTCCACCGCAGGGACCAGGGTCTAAATTAAGTTCCTTTCCCTCGGAAAGTCCCTACTTGGGAGATGGTACTTTTTCAAAGTTCAGGAACTTTGTCGGGTGGGACTTGGGTGCTGAACGGGCTGATTGGTTGAGTGCACGCAGCATTTTATTTCAACCGCCGTCTGTTGCGGTGTGTACGGTAACAGTTGTTTATTGCAATTCGTATCAACACAATGGAGTTTCTAAAAAAATACGACCGATGGACCGACCACTACAAGGTTAGGCCTTATTAAGTATTTATGCCGAGGATGAAATACAGCGGGAACTGGGAATGGTGATCTGCAATGAAAAAGTATACTTAATACGTCGGGTAAGCGAGCTGGGCGTTGTTCACACAGAAAAACAGTGCAGAGAGAAACTCAAGAAATTAAAACAGGACTACAAGAAAATTAAGGATTACAATAACAGGGGCGGTTCTGACTGGCGGACCCACAAGTGGTTTGACCATCAGACTAATTTGCCTAATCTTCACGGTACTTTAGACCATGATGGAAACTCAGACAACAAACGTCTGGAGGAACCAAATGGTCCCTTATAAAAAGTTCCTGGGACTAATTGTTTCAGGTAATTTAGGTGGAAACGCGGTTCATGTCACATCTGCCCTGTACTCTGATAATCCTGAGCATGTAGCCACGCCCGCTTCGATGTTCAAGCTTCTCTGCCTTATAATACCTGTACATCTTGTCTATTTACCTAATTTACTTTAGTTTTACACACTTCAGTCAGTACGCTTCAATGCTAAGTCTTGTTTCTGCATTTTGCCAGTCAGTCTTATCCGTGTATTGACCTTGTTCTGGCTTTTACTGTTTTGCTCTCTCTCTCTCTCAGTTTGGTAACCCTGTAATTATGGCCATTTATTATCTATAATTTTCAGATTATCCCTTTTGTCTGTCACTTTTGCGTTATTTTTTAATAAACCTTGATGGTTGGCTGAAACCGGCATTCATCTCTGTTCATCAACGCCAGGATAGACAGGCATGAGAAATGTTTCTGCAGTCATTGTTGTTGTTGTTATTGTTGTTGCCCTTTTTTTTTTTTTTTTTTTTTTTTATGAAACACATAGTGGTGTGCATAGTTTCATGACACAATTTAAAAATACTACTACTAATAAATAAAAACTACAATGCCTATAATCAAAATGCATACGAAACACAAGTCATCATGAAACGAATGTGTACAAAAGAAATAAAATAAACATTCGTTATTCCTGATAAAAATGTTTCATGAATACAGCCCCAGAATTGCAAGAGCATTGAGTGGTGTTTTTCCACTGGCATCCTATTATATTATGATTTAAATATTACAAGTAAGTCTGAATCAGCAGTTATTTTTATTTGCAAGCTCAAATGTTAATGAATTTGATTGCTCCTCGTTAAGACGTCTAATGACTTATAACAATCAACACGTTTTTTTTTTTGTTGTTGTTTTTTTTTTGTGTAGACTTGTTTAAAGCATTTTAAGTTAGAAAAGAATCAAACTCTTGAGATCAGGAGCCATGTTCACACACACAAAAAAAATGCGATAGTCTCGTTCTAATTGTAAAAAAACAAACAAAAAAAAACACATTTTATATATATATATATATATATATATATATATATATATATATATATATATATATATATATATATATATATATATATATATATATATAAATGGTCAAAAAAGAACAAAAAGAAAACATTTTTGAAAGGCCTAATTTTGACTCAAACTGCAGGTAAGAGTTAATGCTGAAAGAAAGAGATGGTGGTTAACATGATATTTCCCCCTCCCAGATAGCCACGAATACAAATGAGTGGAGACATGGGAAAATGCCAGCAGTGTTGGAATGTAATTTATAATTCTTTGGAAGTGCTCGGAGCGTCTTGAGGCACTTCCAGCTAATTAAAGTGCACCATGAACAGCAGGTTCTGTTCTGTGCTGCTGGATTGGGACGTTCACAGATCTTCTTTTAATTCCCAAAAGCATGGGGAGCCAAAATTCACCTCCAGCATGAGTGTCAGGCTTAATCTATTCGGGAGACTTACGACTAAATTCTGACAAATAAAACATGCATTACTAATTTGAATATTATTACTATGATTAAACATTTTTTTTTTTGTTCATGTGCATGAGCAATAGAGGTGCTTTAACATTAAGGACGATACGTGCAAAAGAGAAATACATTTCAGTTCAGGAGTTCAAGATAGTTTTCAGAACTATACGTACAGTAGAAAATGACAAATCTAAATTGTAAATAAAATCAGAAAAGGAATATTGAGCTTGTGAAATGTTTGTAAAGAGGTGAGGGAAATGTCATTTTAACAAGCGCTCGAGAGATGCCTATACAACAAACAGTGAGGAAAAGACATACTTAATTGTACACACACACATACAGTACAAATTTGCTCTGTGCTGTGTATTAAGTGTCCAGTGAGCTCCTAGACTATCTGTCCTCTATAAGTTCCAGCACCCACACACAGGCTGGGCAGATATTTTCTGAGCAAATAAAGCTCCATCTGCAGCAAAGCTCTGGCATGTGTGTCTTCTCTGCTAAGGGTTTGCGTCCCAATCTGGCCACCATGTTGGATGAAATAAATAACAAATGATGCTTAGTCATTAAATCTAAAATAATCCTCTCTCCTGTGTTCACTGGGCCATATTTAGAGTTGCGACTTAAGTCCAAAAGTTACGTCAGTATTTACAGGGGAAAGTTACTCGTATTCAGAGTCGGCTTATACGCACACGCTTATAATTTTCTTATGATTTTCAGGACGACTCAATGATTAAAATATATTATGAAAGTGATTTGTCTTGCATGCAAGATGGGGTTTTTCGGTTTTCACCAACTTCAATACCACCACTTTAAAACACAAGCACTTGCCTTAAACATGAAAATAAATAAGGGATAGTATATGTCGACTAAAGAAGATCCTGTTTTATTCTTAGCTGTCCAATGTAAAACGATGTAAAAGTAAAAGTAGAAGACAACTTCGAGTGAAAAATAAAACAAAACAAGTATGATATATGAAGGAGACGATAACAAGCAGTGAAATAAACTTCTAATAGAAGACTTGTACTGTATATTGCCAATATACCGTATTGCTACATTAATCAAGTTGTACTTGTAATTATGACATTACTGCAAATTTGGTTTAATTAAACAATATGGCTTCTGTGTTCATTATTTATCAGCTTATAAAATAGCACTTGATCCAGCACGTCCATTGCATTAGATTTTTTTTTTTTTTAATGTGCATGTCAGATCTAATTTATCACACTTTTAATTTGCTATTTTGATTAGTAGAATCTCCATCGCGGTTTTTATTCAATGTTCTCACCAGTGAAGAACATGTGATGACGGTTTGAAGAATAATCTAACCAAGCACTCATCTGCTAAACTTCTTATGTCTTATAAACTTATGTCGTATTGTTCATAATTATATGCATAAAATGTTCAGTCCTCAAAATAACCAGTGTCTCGGATTAAGATGCTGTATCCTCCTTCATGCAAAAAAACAACAACAAATAAACAAACAAAAACAACAGCAAAAAGTTATTTTGTGTACTTTAAATATGCCATTAAATACTAGTCATATTTGTCTATTTAATATTGCTTTTGAATGGAAGTTCATAATTTTTCTTAGAGTATTTACAGCACAAAACATACATTTAATGTGACATATTTTGTTTATGTGAGACCGTGGTCAGACCGTGGTGCTGAACTTAATACTGCTCCTTGTTTGAGTCAATATTGCACAAGAAAAATAGATTTAAGAGTCAGAATGAGACACATCTCTGCTTTGGGGCGTTTTCACACCTAGTTCGTTTGAGCCCTCCAAACGCTCTCGGAGCGGTTCATCGTGTATATGTGAACACACCGTGATCTCCACTTAAAGGACCCAGAAGCGAACCGTACTCAGACCACATTTGGAGATGATCTGAGTATGGTTCGTTTGTGGGTCCGTTCGATTTCTTCGTGATATGTGAACACAATGAGTTCCCGTATCAATGAGTATCCCATGTGTATCTGGAGGCCTGCCATGTTCCATCACTGCTGAAAACAACACACAGCTTTTCAGCATGTCAGGTCACGGGGTCGTGTGGTCTCAGGAGGAGATCTGTGCACTTTTTGAAACTGGGAAAGAGGATTGCATTAAACGCCAACTGTCCTCAACACATAAGAACATAAAAGTGTTTCTTTTGTTTTCTCAAAAAATGAAGGAAAGACGCTGTAACAGAACAGTGCTACAATTCCGCGTAAAAGTAAAAAAAAAAAAAAAAAAAACTACAACAGAAGTACATGAGCACCACTGACAAAATGCGTCGAAGTGGCGAGTCCACTGAAATGAAGGATTCCTCTCCCTTCTATGATGACTTGGATGAAATTTTGGATGTGAGCTGGGGTCTGAGTTCTTGGTGTAATGTTGTGGTGTGAACAAGAAAGGGTCCGAGATCACTTCATTGCTGTTGAGGACCAAAAAAAGAACTGGGTTCTTGAGTCCACTATATTGTGAAGACCAAATGGACTGAGGTCACTTTCGGCTGGTTCCCCTTTCTGGTTCACTTTGAGTGAACTGGTTTTGGTTCTTTTAAAATGAACTATATGTGAAAACACCCTTAGGCAAACTTCACCATGCACATGAATCTCCTGCACAACTTCTGAAGAGTGTTTAATTCTGTAGTATTACATCCTCACTGCACACAATTAACTCAACTCTGCATACAACCCTTTTATGATCATGTGTTTCTGCACATGGAAAGTATCTATAGTATGTGTATAGGGCTTGTATTGTACTTCTGTATAAAATGTAGGAAATCCAGACAGGCCAATCATAGGCCTTGCATTCTTAGCAATGCCTTGTAAGGACATGAGAAAAATGGGTGATTTTTCAGATGTGCAGCTCCTTTTCCCTCTTCTCTTTTGCCCGCCCATGCTAACTTAACTTTCCACTTGAGCAAAATTAACTCGATAATCACTCAACGATGCCACAGAGCACCGATGAATACAGACATATATGCAAGAGAGGAAGGGAGAACATCAATTTCTCTCTCAAATGAGCAAAAACAAGCTCAGTGTTTTTTTGGCAGTGAAATCAGTGCACCATTCTGAGTGCTGAATGTATGTTTGCATGCCATCTGTGCCTCTGCAGAAAAGAGAAAGCTGAAGATGGACTGCTGCATCAGCTCCCTCGTTCACAACTGTCAGCTCTCTCAGCCGTCCATTTTTCCATTCGTCATGCCTTCTGCGTACCTCATTCTATCACTCCCCTCTCTCTCTCACACACACACACACACTCTCATTCTGTCCTCTCTCTTCCTGTCTGTCCTGAACTGCATTCACCCCCCTTCATTCATCTTCTTTTCAATTCCCCGTCATGCTCTGTTGCATTCATCAAAATAATTCGGGAGGTCATTCTCGCGTTTCCGTTCTAGTCTCTGTTTTAATATGCGTTACCAGGGCAGGTGAAAAACTCAATGGAATACAAGTTCAAAGAAAAAAATAAAAATAAAATAGGTTGCTGTAATTATAAGAATGCAGTTACAGTGATTTGCATTGTCATGTTCAAATATTTGAAAAGGAATACTTTTAGATTTGAAACTTAATCTTTACCTAACACAAATGGTGGAATTACCATAGAAAAGAACTCATTAATAGTAATTATAATTGCCTTTGAATGAACATTTGCCAGCTGAAATTAGTGAGTAACAGCTCATTCACAGGGACTTGTCTAGTGGGTGTTCCACAACACTAAATGTAACTATAAACAGTTAAAAACGGATGTCGTTCATAAATAAATGTAAATTTGTAATCACTGGAAAGTTGCTGTGGTACAAGACATTGGATCACTGAAAAATAACCAACTTCAAGGTAACAGTAACTCTGCTTTGCATTAACCTGCATCACACCATCTCGTTGCTGATTATTTTCCCCTAACAGCACATCCTGAAGTCTTTTTCTTCCTTACTAAAGCATTGCTCCAGTATTTGAAAGTGTATACAGCTTTTCCTCATTTCTGACGCATGTTTATGCCTTTATTTTAGATTGTACTGATATAAATGATGACCTTGTGTTTTATATATTGGTGTTTCAAACGTTTATTGACTGAAAATGAACTGCGCGTAGACCTCCAATATTGTTGAGCTTTCTGTTCTAGATAAGAGACAATCTTAAAAAGAAAAACCCGCAGATGAGTGTACTTTTAAGAGGAAAAGTACTGTAGAATAAAGTCGACATGATTAATGACAAGAATATCCTTCTGTTCATAATGTACAAAACATTAAAAATAGAAATGAGATGCAATTACCAGCATGGAAATTGTTTTCCTCATTACTAAGCAATGGATTGGACCAAGCCCAAGACCATGTTTTCTGATTCGCTAGCAATACGGTTTATTTTAAAATACCCAAAATATTTTATACCCATCTCACTTATTAGCAACATGAGCAATATTAATGGAAGCAGACTTCTGCACTCTTGTTGCCAGCTGTTATGGAAGGAACTGTACACCATGACAAGTAGGAAATATCAACAGCCTATTATATAATAAATACATCCCAACACCTGTAACATTTGCTAAAGCAAATACAACATTTAAACATTTTTACATTACTAAACGGATCTGCAAATTGCTGTTTAATGTGAGTGCTTAAAGGTTCCATCCATCCATCTTCTATACCGCTTTATCCTTTTCAGGGTCAATGGAAACCTGGAGCCTATCCCAGGGAGCATGTGGCACAAGGCGGTGTACACCCTGGACAGGGTGCCAATCCATCGCAAGGCACACTCACACACACATTCACATGCTTAAAGGTTATTTAGTAGAATTAATATTATGCTTAATGGAAGGCGGTTTTGTAACAACAGCACTCTCAGATTCCTCTTTATAGTGAAATCATAAAAAAAAAAAGCTTTAGTGTGTAAAATAATCATAATATTGTCAGGCAGCTCTGGACACACAAGAGTCAAATCTATATTTTATTTTCTAAAAGTTCTACTTTAATGGCTGGAGTAATAATTATTCAGTATTGCTCAGATTCATTATATTGTATAGTCTGTGTCTCATGCTCTATTGGTATAGCTGAACAGCATTCTTCAATACCCATGGTCACATGACTAGTAGCCCAGCTTTATAGTTTGTCTATTTTTTGAATTCTCAACTCTGATTGTCCAGGTGTTGATTCATTTTCTATAACAGCTGCTCTGACACTACTACTGGCTTCAAGAAAAATCCCTAAGTTTGTATGAATGTGCTTGTTCTTATATGTATCCTAATCTAAGCCTAATAATTACCATATTTAAAAATCGCATGTTGATATGATAAAGTGATGTTCATTTGACATTTTCGGAAGACGTCTCCAGTGCCAGTGGATTGTAAATCTTAAGTACGCAGAACTTAAGTTTTCTAACACAGGAAAGTCTTCAGGAGAGAGGACGGTGAACTTTGAAGTTTCTTGGTAACATGACATGCCTGATATTTTTTTAATCTTATTACCTTTAAGAGAAAGGAAAATGGAAGTTAGGTGAAGAAATGAATGTTTATATCTGTTATGATGTAAGTAATAACAGGAACTAACTTGTTTTATGGATTAAATGTGACAGATAAAAAGCATGACTTGTCATTCTTTAATTACTTTTTAAAAAATGTAATCGTTGGCAAACTGCTGTGGTTTAAGTGGAATAAAACACTTCAGGGTGTTACACTTTGGAGCGTTAACTGTTACTCCTTACTTATTTGTCCAATGCAGTTATAGACTAAGGGTCTTCCTCAAAATAACTGCATTTTGGAATAAATCTGAGGATTAGAATGAAGCTCCTCATTTCCATCCATCCATCCATCCATCCATCCATCTTCTACCGCTTACTCCTTCTTCGGGGTCGCGGGGGAACCTGGGGCCTATCCCAGGGAGCATCAGGCACAAGGCGTACACCCTGGACAGGGTGCCAATCCATCGCAGGGCACAATCACATACACACTCACACACCCATTCATACACTACGGACACTTTAGACACACCAATCAGCCTACCGTGCATGTCTTTGGACTGGGGGAGGAAACCGGAGTACCCGGAGGAAACCCCCGCAGCACGGGGAGAACATGCAAACTCCGCACACACAGGGCCCCGGCGGGATGAAGCTCCTTATTTTATTTCCTAATTAAAACATAACATAAGCACAAAAATAACAAAACAAGCTAGATTATGGCACTGGCACGTGTGGGTGTGTCATGGTATTTTCTTGACCACTGGTGCAGGTGGTCAAAAATTGGGTGGGGTTAGAATGAATACAATAACAAAGATGTGTTATTAGGCATGCTGTTGTGATATCCAATCAAATCATTCCTGTTGTTCCTAGAAATCTCAGCGACATTTTCATAATTCTATACAGTTATACAATGTTTAAGTGATACAAATACCTAGCTGGATGAAATAATTATTTGTTTTGTGTGTTTTTATAGGTGTTCTCTGATGGGTGTGTGAAAGTGTAGGACATATATTTTGTGAGACTGGCTAGATAGTTCATTAATTATATGAGACTGAAGGAGTCTTGTGCAGAGAAAGAAATGTTGGATCAAAGGATGCTCAAAAATAGTACTGCCCAAGCAGATTTTGAATATTAATCACTTGCTGCACCACTTGTCCATGAAAATATGGGCAAAAACTAGAAAAGATTGACTTACGCTCAACCATATAAGCAACAAATAATAACAAAGAGAATAAAGAAAAGCTGTATCAACAGATATATTGTATGTTGGCAGTGAAAGCTCAGAACCGTTCTCAGTCTCAAAAGCCTATATATCATAATCCCGCATGATCACTGACTTTGAAGAAAGGCCTTTGATTTTGTTCTGCGAGGGAAAAGTTTCTTTCCTCACGAAAAACCTAAGCAGCTACACAAATTTAAAGAAAGTCAAATCACTTGAGTGTTCACACAAGTGAGAAGTGCTATAAGCTCTCCTCATGCTTCCATTGTAGGAACACTTACTCACACAGGCACTGAAAGTGTGGGCTTGTATGTTGCTTTCAGCGTGGGAAGAGCTTTTCGAATGCCAGTCAGTTAAAGAGTACCAAAGGATTGACACGAGATAAAAGCCTTACCAGTGGAGCCTCTGTGGGAAGAGCGCTTTCCAGTATGGGCTGCTGAAAATAAACCATGAAAGAACTCCGATTGGAGAAAAGCTTGACTGCTGCTTGCACGGTGGGAAGAGCATCAGTCAATTGAGCATCCTCAAATGCCATCTGGAAGTTCATAGGCCACGGAAATCGTGATAGAATTTGGATGGGTTGGAGGATTTTTTAAATGATTTAAAAGGAAACCGTAGAGGGAGCATATTGTGGATAGTGTGGACAGTAGCTATCCATATATCCACTATTATCAGGACTGGCTGGTATAAATGGGCTAGTACAACAATTACATAAAAAATAAGGTTTCTTAATCAGAAGCATTTTTGTTGTTAATAAATTGCACCACCATTGGTCATGAAGTAGAGACTGGGGCTGATTTTGTTCTAGACCAAACTGTAGATTCATGCAGGCTAAAACGTGTCACAAATTCTACCTCTAAACACAACGAGTGCTGCTCTTAAGATCTGTTTTGAGTTCACGTCATTCTTTTGTATTGGTTCCAGTCTTGTCTCCACTGCTGTCCTGTCATTGGTTTGTTAACTGATTGAGATCACCTGTCTATACTGTTGTGTCTTTGAGTAGTTGTGAAGTCTTAGCATGCATTCTTACAGTGTTAAGTCCAAACCTTGTTTCTTCACTACTCTTTTCTTTGTACTTCATAGTTTTAACCCAGTTATCTCAGGTTTTTTTTGGCTGTCTGCCGGTGTTTTGACCGTGTTTTTTAAGTGTAGTAAATGTGGACTAGACATTTATATACATTAAAATGCTTATGTGTTTAAACAAGTTATGTATTTGTACAAGTGATATTGATTTATTAAACAATTAAATATGGTCTTGACATATGTTTTAAGATGCTGTGCTCTGGACTGACATAAAGAGCCATGAAAATGAACTATGGAAGCAGAAAAGTTTCAGAAAGACCTGACGTCACCTTTAAAAGCGATGATAAATAAAAGGAAATTCTTTAGTAATCATTCTATAGTAAGGGACATGAAACAGCTGTAGGACATGTCTGATATAATGATTAACTATAAAATATAATGGGCTTCAGACTAGCATTCAATATTCATGGTGGTACTTTAGTGGTTTCAATTAATTCCTCTAGAATGTGTGAATTTCTCTAAAGTGCATGAATCATCTGAAATACCTCCAGGAGAAACTTGGGAGTCATTTACTGAGATAAATGAGAGCAGGAAGAATATGGATTATTTCAATAATAGTAAAAAAAAAAAAAAAATAGTGCCAGTATCTCAACCCTCCAATGATACTTACTTTTGAGTCTAGTTTCTCTCAATGAATAAAAATTTATTTGAATGGTTTGTTACACACTTCACTATCTTCTGTGATTGTGAGAGCTGTTTATTCATGTCACAATCATGCAATCATTCAGTCAATCAGTGATTACATATATATATATATATATATATATATATATATATATATATATATATATATATATATATATATATATATATATATAACATGCTATGCAGTATGAGGTACATGATGAGATGGCTTCAATTCCCACCTCCACCTTGTGTGAGTGGAGTTTGTGTGTTCTCCTTGTGCTTTGGGGTTTTTCTTCTTTTAGGTACTCCAGTTTCCTCCCCAGTCCAAAGACATGCGCTGTAGGTTGATTGGCATCTCTAAATTGCCCTGCGATGCCCTGCCTTGTCCCACGAGTCCCCTGGGGTAGTCTCCAGGCTCCCTGCGACCCTGTGTAGAATTCACATGGTACATTTTATGGTACATAAAATGGATGGATGGATGCTATATAGTATATTGATATTAGTCAATGGCAATGGCTTCCAACTGGCCATGGACTCTTAGAGTGACTCTCCATGATTGGATATTTAAGGTGATGGTTGGAAAGTGTAGGAAAATAAATATTCATCTGGGTAAAGTGAGCATCATGATTAGATTAATCTGATTAATTAAACATATGGGAAACAAGGATCATAGGTTACACCCATCTAATAACAGGTGAAGGTTTTTAGCAAAAAATGTAAAAAAAAAAAAAAAAAAATCATATTCATTAAAAAAAAATAAATAAATAAATAAATAAAAAAACTCACATTTTCTGCCCATATCTATAATTTCTTAAATGGAAAGAGAGATTTTTCATGAGGGTTTAATGGAGAATGTAGCTTTTTAAGAATGAATAATTCTTTAATAAATAAAAAAAAAATTGCGATCTCTGACAAATATTTGAATAAAAAGAAATAAAAGCACTTCAGGACATGTACTTGGAAAATAAGCTCATGGTAATAGTAACTACAGCATGTATCCATAAACCAGGTGCTGTAGTTTTGGCGTTCCTCAGCAAGGTCTATATAAAGAAAGGACTGTTTAAACAGAAAATCTCCTCAGAGGCTGTCAAGTAAAATTCATTTTACCCATTCAGACACAGTCAGTGTCATCCAAAGTGCTGCCCTTGAGACTAAGTAAATTCAAACAAAACAAAATAAAATGCAAATTAGTATGAAATGGAGTAGAGACAAACCATTAACGACAGGGCGAGACATGATGAAACAGGGGAAATAGGAACTTGCATATGATAACAGAATACACTTCATTTCATTAGCATATGTACTGTGTATTATATGCTAAATAAGGCAACTCACAGGATGCTAAAAAAAAAAACAAGGTCAACAATTCACACACACTGTGCTACTAGCACTTCTGTGAGTCTCTTTCATAAGTCATACGCAAAACATATCACTCTGACAGGGAACAGCAGCTGAATGCTGAACTGAACACTCTCACTCTGCACAAACATTCACCTTCACACCAGGTTGTAAACTCTCCCTCACACTTTCCGCTCACCTTGTCCTGATCTACTTCCCAAAACTCGACTGTGCTGCAAGGTGCACAGCGTTTACTGCCCTAGTTTCTCTCTTTTCTTCCACTCACAATGTAAAAAGATGGAGCCGAAGAAATACAAAACTAAATAAAGCAAGAAGTCACAGTATTAAATGTTAAAAGAAGAAGAAGAAATGATACTGTAGCTCAGAAGTTAAGGCTCTGTATGAATGACTGAAAAGGACTGCCAGAGACCCATTTCTGTGCCTCCCTCAATGTCTTGCATACTAATCATTATAATTAACATGTGATCTTCACTGGCATCCATGATTTATTTTGGAATGAAATTCTGAGTTGATTTATTTTAGTCGAGACTTTTTTGTTGGTCTGTTTTCTCTTTGCTTAACAGTTTCCAATATTATCCACAATGCCATCTGACTACCTGCTGAGAGTGGTGCCCGCTTCATCTCTACCTAAAGAGAGCGACGCAGGGGTGCTTTTGTCCTTTAGTGTGTCCAGCTCTCTGACCTTCTCATCTGTGAGGCCTCTTTCACGCCGGAACATTTTTTTTCAGCGGTCCGTTTTTTGACGCGTTAAACACGGGCGACGCGCTGAATGAAAGTGCAAATCCACTCCCTGAGAGTAGATGACGCTTATTGAAAAGCAGAAGTACCCCGGTACACGAGGTGGCGCTGCACAACTTTCCGTTTCTGACAGTCGCTTATCACTGAGAAGAAGAAGAGAGACAGTGTTTACGTGTTTGCAAAAAGCTGTTCACGCACTTTTTGCGAACTGGCTAACAGAAAATGGACTTTTCTAACAGAATCCACTTTCGAATCGTATTTGATCACTAATTCCTTGCCACAACAACTCCCTCTTATCAATATTTTTGTAGTTGCTGTGGCGTTTAGCATAAAGTCGTAAAGACACCAGCAGCTCCATGTTCATCTTGCTTCTTGTTTGCATCTTCTTCTTCTTCAGGTATCGACATGTGTTCGGCAAGACGGATTTCTGCTCGAGTGCCACCAAGTCGTATTTTTCATGTAAATTGAGCGGCTCCGGGCATTGAAAAAAAGCTCGAATCTCATTGGTCGGCCAGTTTTTAATGCGGCGCGTTAAAAGAACCCAAACAAACCCAGAGATTACGTGTGGGTGTGAACACTCCCGTTGACAGCCACTGATTTAGACACAGGGCGGTGAAAAAACGTCCCGGTGTGAATATGCCTGAACACTCTCCTTCCAAAACTTCAATTTTCATAATAATACTGCCATCAAAACCATCGCGCTCATCATCTTGTATATCCTTAATTAGCCAAGCAGAGCCTTTGCTGTAAATCAGAATTGCTGTAAACACAACTGAGTTATATAGCTGCATTGCATTCTGGGACTTTGAGTGTAGTGTTTGCTGTCTCTACTACATCTGCTTTGGATTTCTCATTAATATGACGTAAAATGTTGCTGGAAAATGGTGAATGAGAAAAGACTTGTTTTTCTTTTTTTAGAAGCTAACAGTGAAATCTGTCAAATTTATGTTTGAAATTGTTTCATTTTTTTCTACTATTAAAACAGTCTGTACGGGATTTTGCTGGATATTTCGTGTTTGTTGTGGCCAAAAATGCGTGATTTTGCTGCGGCGTTTTTCAAAATTTGCTATGCAACTTGGAGTTTTTTGTGCTTTTTTGTGGAAAACAACTTGAACTGGCAAATTGCGATTGCATGAAATTGTTTTGCACGGTCTTTCGCAGTGATGTTTGTTGGTAGATGAGACCTTTTAGCTGTACTCGTGTTCGAAGCACGTGAATCTGAGAAGGCTTTGACTGAATGAGCGTTGTGATGGCGTCGCATGGTGCATCGTGACGATGCCACATGACAAGTCTTGGTCCAAATCTACGGAAAATCTGCGATAATTTAGAAAAATGGTAAGCGCCTATGACTATTTCAGAGTTTGCTTGATTTTGCGTTCATTTCTGCGATCGCGAAATCACGAAATCCTGGAGGGACTCATTAAATGCCATTGTAACTGAGCTGGCAATGTCCTTCTGTGACATCAGTGCACCACATGAAATAATGTTTCACAAAAATGCAGATTCAGAAAAATTCTAATCAGAATCATTAATCACGTCACAAATATTTCAATACAATCTGTTTAATGTGTTTTAAGGTGGACTTTTCCTTCAAGCATCTTAAGAGGCACTGGAAAAAATTGCCTTCTCATTTTCTGTTGCAAAATATCTGACCATATTGTAGTTAGAGTTTTTGTGCATTGAGGTGGTGCTTTGGGGGGGAACAAAAGAACCAGGAATTCTCTCTGGACCTGCCTGAGCATCAGGAAGAGACAAATTAAACTTCACACCAATTTCTAATCCAGCCCCCACAGACACACTGATCTATTTGCTAAAGCTCAACTGCACTACAAGCAGCAATACTTCCAATCCCCAGAGGAGACGATGCTCTTCACCTTCAAAGTGCCCACCCTGCAAATGTCATGCATTTGTTCGTTTATTTGTTTTACAATAAAAAAAGATATATTAACACTAATTGCACATTGATCTGATTATTCATAAGGACTTGTTCCCCTCTGGATAATTCATTACACATGCACTTGTTTTCAATTTATTCTACCACACTCCATTTGTTTGTACAGAGAATGAAAACAAGACTGACAAAAAAAAAAAAACAAGACTGATCCATGGCTTATAGTAAATTATATATTCGAAAGATTTCAGCATTGTTGGAGGGGTACGATATTGACTGGCCATGTGTGCCATAAAAAGCAGATGATCAGCTGCAGGTTGTCTTTGCCACGAGACTTGAAGTCCCACATCAATTATGCAAAAATTCCTCAACTGCAAGAAGAGCTGTGTCGTAGATTTACCTTCACTTTCAATTAGTGTAACAGATTAATGCTTGGTTAGTGGGTGTTTTGGGATTTTAACCAGACTAACGTGTAATAACGGTGAAAGTGTCCATCACTGAGCTGATTTGTGTAATATTTAAACCACTCCCTTGCAATTGCAAACCTTTCCATTCATTTAACCAGTAATGAAAACAAAACACTAGCAAAGCTACAATAGCTAGGTGGCCAAATAAAGAGAACTGAACCAGGGAAAGCTTTAAAGATTCTATTAGATATAGTTCTGGAAATAAATAATTTGCAGGAAGAAAGTTTAAAAAGTGAATAAAAACATTTCCACTTTGCTGCTTTCATGAAATATATGTGTTTTTTTTTGTTTTGTTTTTTAAATTAGATGTATCAAAGTTTTGTAGGCAGAAAAACACCAAATATTTTGTTTGTTTTGGTTGAATGCAATAATTTGTCAGTTATTTGAGGCAAAGGTGGATGCAAGTGCAAGCCATTTTTTTTTAAGAATTGCAAAATAAACAAAAGGAACATAAAATGAGCACAAAGTAACAAAAAGTAACACTCAAAAAATGCTGGCCAAACCACACAGGGGGAAAACCAGAACTTAAATAGTGGGGTGCTTGTTAGGTGCAATAGAGAACAGGTGCACATGATCAGTGGTGCATGTGACAAGGTCATGTGATGTGCTGATGCTGATGGGTATTGTAGTTCTGTACCGATTCCAGCACTGAGGCCAGCATATATATATTTTTTCAGTTGTTTGCAATGGGAGCCCTGCATACTTAAAAAATTCAGAAGCGTAACAAGGTGCTGAGTTTCTATTCCACACTGAGGGTTTTGTGCTTGCCATTTTTTTCTGGTCGGCAATAGTTGAAAAATGTTCAACTTTGAGTAAAACGCTGCGCTCGTCACTGTCACTTTTTACCCAGTTGTCCAATCACAGTGGAGGAGGGACAAATACCACACCTACCACAATATCTCATGAACCCACATAGAGCGGCGGGACCGTCCTTTCTTTCTACATGCTTCAGCCGTCCCTTCATCCAAAGCAAGGGCTAAAGCAAGTACTTTACCTTGTGTCGACATTTTTAAATTCAGCAATTGCTGATAAAAATGACAAAATTGCAGTTTGAAAAGATGTGGTTGGCTGACTTCACGTGTCTCGGAGCTACACGTGTTAGCATTCACCCTCCTCGGTTCTTAGCTGTTGTGTCGTGGGAATTGGCAAATTACTAAATTGACAGAACATTGGGGTAACAATAAAAAACATATATATAATAAGTTGTGAAATCTGTATTGCGTGAGTAAACAGTATCTTTTTAAATACGCACAACAATCTGTACTACACATCACAATATGTGAAAATGCTGGAATGACAAGATCAGCAGTTTAACCCACCCCTCTCAAAGCCTTACATACTGTACTATGCATATCTGAATTTTCTCAGAAATGAGAGGAGAACATTTGGTGCCAAACCTAACACTAATAATGACTGTTTAGTAGTAGTAGTAGTTCATCAGTCTACTGGATGTGTCAAAGATATTTCACCACTCATCAGGGAAAAGATGATATGACAGACCTCTAAGCAGCTTTTTGGCACACATCAGCAACTTACAATTGTGTTATAGCACCTTCACCCTGCAGTGTTACACCAGCTCACACCTTCATGTAATAAAATCACTATCTGATGACAGAATGGAATGAAATGGATGGCCTTATTGTCAGTCATGAAATGTTTTTCTTTACATATTTCAGCATGTAGGGAAGTTGGGGTCAGGGTGTAATACAGCCATCATACGGCACACACTGCTCTAGATAGTTTTGCTTGGACCCCTTACTCATGGTTCTTAGAAACTTCCCAACCTTCCTCCACATTACATCACACCTAGTTTAGGACCTTGGTCAAGCATTTTGACAGTGCTAGCATGGAAACCTTCTGATCAAGCAACCCAGAGACTTATCTGTTGACCTGGATGGCTGAAAACCTTTGAGGACAGTAATGAGAAAAGTTAATATTTAGGAAACAGTCCATGCTATAAAAATGTATCATTGTAAGTCTTCATTATCTAAAGTGCTTAACTCATGCAGTTTAACTCTGGGATCATGACCCTTAAAGATCTTTAGTTCTGAGATACATTATTTCAAACTCCAGCACTAAACACACTTGATGTATTTTGGTGGAATGCCATTTAATTTCCTCTCATTAACAATGTGTGGACGGGGTTGAAACTTTACATTATACAATCCTTAGCTGGCATCTTCGGCCAAACCAATTTGTCATAACCACAAGCACTTCGATTTTCTCATTATGGTTTCCTGTATGCATCAAAAGCACATTGAGAATTATCAGCAAAGTTCTTAAAGTAGTTGATAATTAACTTATTCCACAATATTAGCATTGCTGTTGCTCATTTTCTGCTCCTGTGAAAAGCCCCACATGGATCCCCCAAAGGATTTGGACTTGTCCAAATGCGGATCACAGGACTCTTATTCAAAATCTGCTCAGGCTGAACATCCTGGACACACTTAGTGCTGTTTGTCTTTAATGATTTATGATTCCACTCACTGCTGTCACCTAGATTACTTTTTTCAACCATTCAGCCAGGAAGATGTCACATGTGCTGTTAGACTAGCATTCAAGAGTCAAGATATTTTTGTCACTCACCTCAGTCGCCAGAAAAACCATTCAAATCCATTAAGCTGTGAAGTGAGTGTGTTATATGAGAGTAAATTTGTGCAGCGTGTGGAACTGCAGTGTGGTGTTTGTCCTCAACTCTCCCCCATTAGTCATAAAGCGGAGAGAAAGAACGAGAGCGAACAAGACAAAAGGCTAAATATGTGCAGTCATAGACAGAAACAAAGAGATGAAGAGAAACAGAGAAGGATAATGA